>NC_045737.1:26028178-26063410 GCF_008692095.1 Etheostoma spectabile | reverse complement strand
TGTATAGAGTAAAAGTAAAAAGTCACCAAAAAAATAAATAGTAAAGTAAAGTTAAAATATCTGAAAAATCTACTTGAGTGCAGTAACAAAGTATTTGTACTTTGAGTCTTCCCATCTCTGCCCATCAGTAACAGCTCTTAGAGGGTGAAGCCTATACGAAATAGAACATGTGGTGATTCAGGCTATAGTGTTTTATACACACAAATGCACAGTCTGAGTTCATGTGCCCAAATAAAATGTGTTTCTTTTGTACACACATTCATGCTCTTTCATACACACATATATGTGATACAAAACACAGTCATGTGATGCCTCCATCCCTGCCAGAATCTCCCGTGTTGGCATATCTATACCACAGAACCCTGAAGTGTGCACCATCTGTCTGTCCATTACTCACAGGGCATACACCTACAAACACAAACCTGCACAGCATAACATCAGTAAAACACATATACAAGCATACTTAATGTTGCAACCATAAACACTTGCAGCCTCTCCTTTCCTATCATTCTTCTACTACTGCAGTGTTATCAGTGGAAGAAATGGAAAGAGCCTCTTCTAAAGAGGTGCAGGCACAAACAGTGCTAGTGAAGCAGCATGCTGCCCGCAACGAGCAGACAGACAGATAGACATGAAGAGAAGGGGTAGAGAGGCATGCAGGAAGACACACACACACACACACACACACACACACACACACACACACACACACACACACACACACATTTATTTATTTTCATACCCCATACCTCGTAGCAAGCTTGTGACATTTACTCTAGAAAACATATTAATAATCAATTAAACAAACGTGAAGCAGCCACTGGGAGTAGGCCAATCTTTATCCAAGCAGGAAACCGGCACAAACGATGTTTTACCCAACTTCTGCCCTTTTTCTGATTAATGTTCCTCTAACTTCTCATCAATTTCCTTTCTCTTTCTTTTCCTCTTCTTTATTTTAACCTGTAAAAATCAAATTCCCTCTTGATTGAAAGTGATAACTGAAATAGATGTTTATTTGCAAGATGATGATTGCCAGCATCTTGGAGATTAAACTATAAATTCAATATGGATGCCCAATCCAATGTTTGTCTCCAGAAACTGATTCAAAAACTTAGACAAAGGGTATCTGCTGATACTGAGGACCCATAAGATATAATTCATCTGCTTTTCCCAAATATAAGATCTGTTAACCTCGAAGTATGTTAGGCTGCTTTCACACCTACCTTGTTTGGTCCGTGTAAAACAAACTTTAAACAAATACGATTAGGATTTTAATTATATTTGTGAGATCTAAAGATCTGTCTGTTTCTTCATGATAATTAGCTTGCAACAGCTGTGATAAAATAAGCAAAGCTGATAAAATAGTACGTGAACAAGGACAGACTAAAAGGGTTCAAACCAAACAGAATAACATGAAATCCAAAGGAGAAATAAAACGAAGCAAAGGAACCCCAGCAGAAGTGATGAAATGAAGAGGAGACGAGAGATGAGAGGTTTGAGTCAGGGCAGAGAAAGGATGAGGGGATGCAGTGATGGACAAAGGGCATAGTCTAGTTAAGCTGAGTAGCCCAAGTGGCTTCTTACAGAGGAGGCATGCACACGCACACAAACACGCACACAGGCAGCCAAGCCAGACACAGCATCCCGTCTGGAGAATCACTGCTTCCCTGGATCTATAGATGGATTCATTTCAATGCTCTGTTTACAATTGTCTCTGTCTATGTCTTGGTCTGTCTCACTCTCACAATACTCTCTCCCTCTTTGACTTTGCTTGCTTCACTTAAAACGTTCAATACTGCCGCCCTCCTGACTGTTGATTAGGCCCTGTCTTTTTTCTCCTTTGAGCCGTCAGTACTCTTGAACAGCTTTTCCTCCAGCCAGATTGCCAATTTGCAATCAGCATCACAAAGATAGATGTGAAGACAAATTTAAGAAATCTGACACTCATATTAGAGGACATGAGGACAACACTGACCTTTAGCTAATTGGTTGAACTGAACCTTTATTCCTTACTCTGAATCACCTGAGCAGCTTGAGACGTTTCTGAAAATATACAATATCCAGTATTAAATACACACATACACACAATAAAAAATGTCCATATTTAAGTAGTAAAAACCCTAAAAAAGATTTTTATTGATCTTTCTGAGAAAAATAAAGCATGTTCTTTGGGTTTACTTTCACATTTTCAAAACAAATTGGCATCAAATACCGCACTTGCCTTGACGTTTTTCATAATTTTAATTGGTTTAAACAACAATTAATTTGAACTGCAGCTCCCATGACAAAACTACAAGTGTGATACTTATGTCATCATAACTTGGTTTTCTTCAAAAAAAAAAACTTTTCTGAAGTCTCTTTTACTAAAAAATAAATAAATAAACAATGACATTTAATCGTTTTCCATTCTGATCTGTTCCATAATTTTTTTTTTATTGATTTTTTAAGATTATTGTTATGGTTTAGGTATTTTGCTTTGTTTTTGTTCCTCCTTATTTGGTATTTTGGTTCTGTCTTGTCTGCTTGTGTCCTAGTTTTCTCCCCCGGTCTTCGGTTGTAGTTTCTGTCTTGTGTTTCCCTTGAGTGTCTGTATATTTCCTGTTTTATTTTGATAGTCTGGTTTTCTGGGCTGTCTTGTCTTGAGTTTTACTTCCTGTGTTTTCCCGCTCCTGTGATTACCTGATGTCTTCCACCTGTTTACCAGCCCTTGTGTCACCTGCCTCTCGTTATGTCATTACCAGTGTATTTAGTGTTCCCTTGTCTCTTGTCAGATCCTTCTGTTTGTTGGCATTCCAGTTGGTGGTTTTCATGTTTGCCTCTTCCCTGTGATCTGTTGTCCCCTCGTCAGTTCTTTTCAGTCTCTGTGTTCAAGTTTTTGGTTTTTCCTTTTCTCTTTTCAACTTTCTGGGTTTTGGGATATGAGATTTTTTGACTTTGTTTCCTTGAGTCTCTGGGTTTTGGCCATTTGGATTCGTATGTTGGTTTGGACTCTTTTTGTTAATAAATCTTCAACTAAACACTGTACGGCCTGCCTGCCTCCTCTCTGCGTTTTGGTCCTCGCTTCATTGACCTGTCATAATTAAATTTTGGGCATTTTTAGGCCTTTGACAGGACAGCCAAAGACTCTGCATTGATTATTTCTTTTTTTCTTTTATTGGCATAGTTACAAATGTCAGTCAGGTTTTGAATGAGGTTTCCTGAACAGAACCTGAACATTTCACTTCCACTCTATTCCATTTACAATTACCATTATTCCCTTTTCTTGATGGTTGTGAAGCTTAAATTGCAGTTTAACATTTTTTTTGTTGCAAGAGACACCAACATTTGCATGTTATCCACCGAAACAGAAAAACACTCATATAGGCCCAGAAACGCAATACACATCACAATAGCTACTTTAAAAGTTTTAGGATAGGCTTTTTCGTAAACAAACCTGGGATTCTTCCCCCACACTGTGTCATCACAGCAGCCTTCACTCCAGACCTGAGGCATTGTAGTAGCAAACCTCACAAGATTCACCCAGTGATTCATCCTCTTTCATTTCAACAACACCCACATGCACACTCATTCTGAATCAAGATTCCATTCTCACAAATGAGTTATTACTCACCCATGGGAATTCTTCAATAATTAAAGAGAAAAACTCTTTTATTATGAAAACAGTCATGGCCCAAGGTTCCTAAAGTTTAAAAGGTCCCATGAAATGGTGCTTTTTGACGACTGATGTTACCCCTAAATTCTTCTTTTCATCTAAAGTGGGTTGGAAAAACAGCAGAAGCCACAACAAATGTCACTTTTCCACCACCAGTTAGGGTCTGCACACTAAACACGTCATTATGTTTACAAACACAAAAAAAGTCTATAATGCACTATGTAGAGCGTTCCTGGACAATTTACAGCATTATTTATCTGAGAATCACTTTCATATCCAAACAAAATTCATTTTGTAACTTAAACATCCCTAACCAAATTGAATCGTCTCAAAAAAAGGCCAAAATGGGACTTTGTAAATCGGTACCTTACTGATTAGGGAAACCATTGGTGATACAGAACATTCATTCATTTTCCAAAAACATGACACTGAGCTTGCAGCAGAAGCCCTGTAATTATCTATTGTTTATATCTAACTATGAATAAAAAAGATGAAACTGATTCATCTCATGGAAAAACTGGATTGTGCTAACATTTTAAGATGCTCATGTTCAACTTCTTTGTCCAGTGTACAAGCTATGAACTTTATGATCACAGTGTCAGGTCATATGAATTGTCCATTGAGGTCACTGGATTGCTATGTCGCAAAAATAAATTATAAGAATTCCTACTTTAATTGATACTGTAATCTGGTGCAAATAGAATAAATAAGTATGAGCAGCAGGAGAGATTTTATGATTAAAGCACACAAAGAAACAAACACAGAGATGAACAGATGGCTGATAGAAAGTAACATTCCCAGTTTTCTGGACGATGACTGACACTTCAGTCCCACTGTTCAGCAATAATAAAAACGCTAAGTGAAGTGACTCTGTCTCTCTCTCTCTCGACTGACAGTAAATGACCAGATTTCAGTCATAGAAATGTCTAATGCCACAGCATGTTCAAATTCAGGTATATCACTGTCATTTTTATATAAATACTCATATCAGTTTTTAGCATTCTCAATAGAATGTTATAGAAAAGTTTTCTTTTAGTATTAGTAGATTGTATTTATATAAGAATGAAATGATATGCATGAGCATGCCCACACACAACATCAAGATTGTTGTTTTGCTTTTGCAGTGATACGAAGGCAGTGCATATTGTATCGCTAAATAAACAATATCTTTTATTACATGACATAGAAACAAAGCTCCATTTGTGCTGCATGACCTCTTGGAGGCTGACATCCCTCCATATTGTGTAAGGGTGAAAGACTTCACACAGAAGAACATGAAAGGATCACTGAGCTGGGTGGGGGTGTGCCATGTCTGTGGTAAGTCACTGCTGTCAAGTCATTAAGGTAAAGCCGAGTAAAAGTAAACACATCCACAGAAATCTCTTTCTCATTTGGAAGGCTTTTGGGTGTGCAAATGGCAACCATGTTCTGTCAAATGTGTTGAAACAAATAATGTATTTAACTAATTAAGTTAAAATGTTGCAGTGCAGGCATAATACAAAAAATAATAAAATCACAGACCGAATAAACAAAAATCTACGTGTGTTGTATTAACAGGGATCATGCAGTCAACTAGCTTCATAATAATAAAGCCCAGTGACGAGGATGTGCTATGAAACTCACCCCTGATTCCGTGGAGATCATGTGAACAGTCCGACGTCTCTCACAGCAACATAATACAATCAGAGGACAGTTAACGGGCAATATGTGTGTCCACAGTAATATGTCAGCTGGTGTGTCAATAGCAGATGTGCACACCAATAGGAATCCTTGCCTGAGCCCACAGCTCCCGGAGGTGATCAGAGAGCTTGTGGCACATTGATGTCAGACCAATGAATTAACACATTTATGGATGAAGATGGCTTCCTCTAAATGCCTGCCAAGTTGAACCAAAAAATGACCCCACCCCTTCCCCCTTCCTTTCACATGCTTCTTCTAGAACAACAAGTGAGAAACACTCCTCATCAACTACAATAACATATCTGCTATTTGTCCTTGAGATGGAAAATGAAGAGAAATATTGGTAGATGGAGAAAGAAAGACAAAGCGACAAAAGAGACACAGAAGAGAGGCGAGCACACAAATAGCGATACAATGAAAGGGACAGGCAGCAAAAATAAAATTAAAATGTACAGTGTGACGTGACAAGCCTTTTCATAGAGACCACTATGGCCTGTGGTCAGAAATAGCAACCACCTGCTGGAGCTGGAGTTCCAGCGAACCACAAAGTGGCTGGCAGGCCTCTGATGGGAATTGAAAACAAGCCAGATGTACACACCCTGTATCGACCTATCACATAGAGACAAAAGACCAACCACTTTCAAATATTCATCATGTTAAGATTAGAAAGAACTTCATACAATACTGGAGTTATACAGTACATGTAATTATTCATATGGTAACTAAGTATCTGTAGGCTCCTCATTTTTGTAAACCGTGAATTAAAAGTGTCAGAATAAAGGAATTCTTTAAAATCTCATGACATTAACTGGAACAAACACTACAATACAGCCACACAACTTAAGCATTACATAACATTACACATGAAGGAAAGATCATATGAAATAAACATATCCTGTCCACAAATTATTTTAAATAATAATAATCAATTATATGTTATTGTTTGTTTGTCTAATGAATTATAATACCCTGGTAGGTTGCATAGCAACACAGTTCTGGAGAAGATGTTGCAAAGCTCTATGAATTTCAAATTTATGCGAAAGAAAAACATCTAGGCTAGTTGGTGCAGCTACATAAAGAAGGAAGAAGACATTTCACTTACTTAACTGAGGTAAGTCCATTTTGGATATTATTTAGTGAAAACATTACTGTAATGTTATTATTAAACAGCGAGCCCACAAGGAAAACTAACCATCTTGGACGAACTAGTCGTCCACAGCCGAGATGAAATACTGTGTTACTGTACTCAAGTAGATTTTTCAGATATTTATTTTACTTTACTGTACTATTTATTTTTTTGGAGACTTTTTACTTTTACTCCTTACATTTAAACAGGAATATCGGTACTTTCTACTCCTTACATTTTACAAAACTTGCTTGTTACTTTAGTTTTGTACAAAAGGTCGTCGTTCAAGTGTGATTGTGAGTTCATGTCGGAGAATAGCGCGGACACGCGCCTCACACCGCAAGCGGGCGCGCACTCGCCACACGGAGAAAAAAGTGAGAGAAAAAGAAAAAGACTAGCTGTCCGGAGGATAATCAGCTGAGATTGTGTGTGTCTTTGAGAACTGTAAGTTGTATAACTTATGTTGTCAGTTCATTTAAGCCCGTTATTGTATTGGTCTGTAGTTCTGGCACATTTAAAAGTAAGCTTGTTTTGTGTTCTTCACCTGTTACCAAGGTTACACCTGTTCCTTGGGTTACACCTGGCTGTTGATGCGATATAATGGCGATTGTTGAACGTCCTTGCTCATTGAGATAACGTAATTAACAGTGGGTTTATTGTTATTATTTAATAGCATATATGATTCCTATGCATTGTGTATGGTAGCCAAAGTTATTTATTTCTTTTATTACCACACACAGCCATAGCAGAGCTACCCACGGCCATGTTTATACTGATGCTTGATTGTAGTAAAGCATCAACAGAGAGAAGTTGTCTCCGTCCGTGTTTTAACAGACACAGCTGGGCCGAAGTTGGAAACCAGAATCAGCTTTAAATCCAGACTTAATCTAGTCCTCACTAAGTTTAAAATAATTTCACTGGAGTTAGTTACTATTTTTTGCGTCATCAATACCAAATTGAATCGAATAGGATGGGAATATACACAGACTTCTCACAAAATCACACTTGAATTCATATCTTGTTGGTCAGAATCTTATTAACCTGAAGTCCCAGTCTCTGTCACAATAAATAAGATATGTGTTAGACATTTTGGCAGACAGCCATTTAAAATGTAGGCAATGACATATAAAGAATAAAGAGCCTTTTTTCCATGTCCACTGTAGTTCCTCAGCATACTCTCTAGTAACATCTGTCTGGTCCAGGGAGCTTTGTCATTCACAAGACTACTTTTACTTTTAGACTTTAAGTAAATTTCCAAGCCTGTACTTTGTTACTTTTACTTAAGTAAAGAAGTTAAATCAGTACTTCTACTTTTACCAGAGTATTTTTTTAAACAATTATTTGTACTTCTACTTGAGTACGGGAAGTGAGTTTTGCCATCTCTGGTCCACAGTAAAGACAAGCACAATATTGTAAGAAAATATCTAATTGTGATCATTTTGACTGATATTGCGATTGCGATATGATTCACAATATTGGAGGGAATGATAGTTTTTGTATCATTATTATTATTATTATTATTATTATTGTAACATTGAAAGAAATTAAAAGGATTATAGTGTGATTTTTGCGGGGAGGTGTCCCAAACAAAGATTCTTTTCTTTAGTCTGTAGGATAGGGTTTGTAGGCCGGGACATCTCTGCAGCATCACAATACTTAATTTAGAATGGTTTGACACCTGGATGCCAGCCAATCTTAGCCCCGCCCACAACATTTGAGGTCGGACTAGAATCTGAGTATGACGACGTCAGGCTAGTTTGACACAAATTTTGACATTAACAAATATTGCGCCCCCCTGCGATTTGGATATTGCACTAGTCCATATTGCGATACAACAGCAATAAATTGTGCAATAATCAGGAAATGTACAACTTTGGAGGGTGTTATCCCACTCATACCATCACCACTTGCCAACAAAATGTTTGTAAAATTAGAAATATTAGTGGTGCATTTACTCATACTCATAACTAATTATTGGTTTAATTTACTGTTTCAAACATTTAAATGCAGTTCCTGGGCCTTGGAATTCCTGTTGACTGCATTGCTAGGCAACATCTAAACAGGAAGAGGTTCAAGTTGGGCCGGGAGTTTAAAATTCTACTTTTTGACAACAAGTTTTGAAAGTCAGAAAGTGCACTCAATCTCAAGTATAGAGAATGATGCTGCATCTTGCTACACAAGATATTGAAACAATAATTTATTTTAAGAGCCTATTTAGAGTTGTTGTATTTATTTAAAATGGCAAAAACACCTCTGTTGGTTTGCGGTTATACCCTGGTTACCAAAACGTAATCCACACCTGCCAGCAAATTTGTTTTTGTTTTTTTTCACACAGGAATTGGCAAGAAGATATCCTGATGACAAAATCTGGTCGAAAGAAATGTCTAAGTTTTTCACCCTTCAGGTACAAGTCTTACACATGAACTTTTTTTGTTGTTGTTCTGTTTTGATACCTCCTTTCTAATTCATCTTATTTTATTACAGGCCATGCCTATACATACAATACAAGCAATTGCTTCTGGAACATATATAAATGATACAAAGATGTAATGTGTTATTACTGGGGAGTAAATCAGTTAATTCTTTTCCTATCTAATGACTGCTGTGTTGATGACTGATCAGGAGGAGACGACAGGCAGCAAAAGACAGGAGGTTCTGCATCATATGGATCAACAGCATGGTGAAAAAACAGGTAGAGAAGCACATGGCAGAGGTGCATTCAGAACTTCATCTCATGCATCATGCCCTGAGAGAGGAGATGGTGGCTGAGGTACGGGAGCAGCTGAGAGAGCTGGTGAGCTGGCTGAACCGAGAGCAGAGGGTCACATCAACGTGGCAAAGGATAAAGGAGAAAGACTACAAGGAGAAAACTGAGGATGAAAAAGATGAAGCAAATTCACTTAATCTAGAGACAATGAGCCTTAACTTCTCTAAAACATCCTCTGATATTGACGTCTTCATATTGAGGGAACCACCAAAATATGAGCAGAGGCCAAGGGAAAGCTTGATGATTCTGTTGGACGTCTCCAGTAATGGTGATACCAGCAATGCCTCTAATGATGCAGACACCAGCTCACAACCAGATGAACGGGAACCAGTGCAAAGCCAACAGATTTCATTGAGTGTTGCCACTGTCCCTGACACCAGCCAGTTGATAAAGGAATCAGACGAGAAAGAAAGCTCAAGGAATCCCTTTGATGCAAACCCCAGCTTCATGCCCCAGGAACAAAGATGTGAGGAGACACAGGTCATTGTAAATAGAACAAAAGAGGAGGAGACGTTGCTAACGGAAAGACATTGGCAGGAATGGATGGAAAAGCAGGAAATGAGAGGAAACCATAACATAAAGCCAGTTAACCAACAGAATACAAAAAAACAGGGAGGGGCCGGAGCAGCACCTCCCTTATCACAGAAAGATGTGATGCTGCAAAACGTAAAAGAAGTCGACACCGTGAAAAAAATTAAGACATATTTCTCTGATCTATTCAATCCTCATACACCTTATAAATGGAAGAGATTCGAAGATGAGGATTGACTGACTCCACTCAACAGAAAAAAATAATAATTTTCTGTATCTTTTGCCATGCTTTATAAGTTTTATTCAGTAAATTAAAAAACCTTGTGCATAACAAGTACAATCTCCAGCTTTAATATATTGCTGAGGGGCTATGTCTCCCTCTTTGCAGTGTGTTGGCACTGCAGTGTGTATCAGAGTGATTTATGAGTTTTTCAGTGGCAGAAAATGATAGTGGAGCTTTTTGGTAACCTTCAATGCATCATAGAAATGTGCCTTTTTCCAAATTGCCTACTTTCCTCATCCTACTCCCACCTCAAAAACACTTTGTTCACTAAGGTCTTATCTTCTTCAAAAAGAAATCTTAAATTGAGAGATATAGCCAATAGTTTACAAGGAACAGTTCTGTTGCTTAAAATGTTTCCAGCCGCCTACATTAGCTTTCGTTTATAAGTGCAATACAATGTTAACACAAATGCATCTACAAGCATCCCAACTTCATCAAAACTTCAGCAAATATCAATCTTAAATGACTGAGGTTAGAGTTCCAATCTTAGTCCTCAAGCAGGCAAAGAGTCCTGACAGATGTTTCAGGTTTGATCAACCTAGTCTTACATTGTCAGATCTATTTCCACAGCTAATAAACAGCCAAACAGATGACGAAAGTTTAATCTACCAGTTAGTTCCGCAGGTAGCTAAGTGTATGGGGCTCTGGATACGTCACCCCGTGTGTTGTTGTGATTGGTCGTAGTGTTATCCGATTGTGTGCAGTGAGATTTTGAAATGCACGCTTGATGCCGCCCCTCGAAATGGGCGACTTTCATTACTCAATGCCAGACCCTTAATCTTTCGGATTTGGGTCTGGATTTCCAGGCTAAGCAAACCCAATGCGTCCCAAAACACCCCAGTAAGATTGTATAAATGCAGTGAACATATTAGTTTGTAAATCTTTACAATCATTTAAAAAAGAACCAAGCAGGCCTGCCTTAATCCACTATCAAAATTTTCTTCAAAACTTGCAATTTTTTGCGTGTGGCTTGCTAGTTCGAAGTTTGTTTGTTTCTCATATGGAAGGTTTTTGAGAACGGCAACACACAAAAAGTGGAACGTGAGCATCATACAGCACGATGTCAAGCCTTGTCCTGGAAATGTACTTCCGTTGATCCAGACTAGATCACCCTAAAACACAGATGTAGGATTCATGTTCCTTTAGTAAGAAAATATCACTTGATTCAAGACTATTTTGTGAAACATCGGTGTGAGATGGAAACAACTGACATCGTTTAACCTGAGGAGACTTTATTCTAATGATAAATATAAGTGCTCATTTAAATGACTTTTTAAGAGTGATGATTTTCTAGTGGGTGCTCTGAGGAAAATAAAAAAAACACAGCAATAGGCAAGCTAATTACACAGGCTTTCTAGTGGAGAAGAAATGCAACAGTGAAGCTGCCTGAGTCCGACTTCTGTAGTACTCAGGTTGTCATGGAGGATAAAAATATTTATTAGAATAACTTAACCACAGTTATATAGAGAGACTATGACTTATGTATGAATGATATCCAATAACAATAACATTTTTCAAAGCTTTTATACAAGTGCATTTGAGCTTGAGAGTGCAGAGTGTGCAGAAAGTGTCCTTGGTTTGATATCAATGGAAGGCTAACACACTCTTCACATCCATCCAGCCAGCCAAATATGGAGGACCAGGTCTACCATATTTAAAAAATAAATACAGAAATAAATAAAGGCTCAATAAATAAATAAGCATACAATTAATTGTCCCAAAAAATACAATAAACAAATAAATGTAGGTAGAAATTAAATTATACACTGAGACATAAATGTATATATCTCTTTTAATTAGCTTCTTTATTTATTCACCTTTTGGTAATAATTAACCTTATTTTATGTAGCCGTTATAATCTTCAACTTTATTTATTAATTACTTTTTTTTTAATGATTTATTTCTGTGTGTGTTTAAATTTTTGTCTGTTTTATTCTTCCGTTGCATTTCTACCCTATTTATTTTCACCCCTGGTATTTATTTCTGCCTTTCAATTTTACATTTCTTCATGCGTTCCTGCCTCATTATGCAAATGAAGGGGGCTGTGTCTAAGGGTCAACTTCTGCCCATTGGTTGATTAGCATTTTACTGCATCGGTCGATCTACATGCCACCGGCCACAGTCACAACAAAGATGGCTACCTACGATGAAGTTGTCATTGAGCTGAGGCATTTAGCAACTGTTTTTGAAAACAATGCTAACGTTTAGAGTATTGACTTTATAATTTTTCGTTTAGACGCTCTGACAGAACGTGTGTTTCAGTTAGCGGCACACATGACACAGATGTCGACATGTAGTTTTTTCAGAATCTGGAGAAGCGGCCTATCTTCTTAACTCGGGTCGCTAACGTTAATCACACACCTGGGATAGCTGGTCGCCCTGCTTATATGCTGCCTGTGGACGCCGTGGAGGGACTTTTACGTGCTGGTTTTCCTATTGGTGCCATTGCAGGCTTTTTGGAGTCAGCGAAACAACAGTTCATCGCCGTGGCAGAGAACGACATAGGTGAGTGTACCATTATGTGTGCAATAGAACCAGTGTGTAACATTACCAATTCACAAGAATGACACAGGAGAAAGCAAACCCTTGCAGCTTCGTTAATTTACAAAGTTATGGAACTAATCAAGAATGCATAGAAGTAACGTTATGTCGCACACATGCATTGTTTTCAAAACAGTTGCTAAATGCCTCACTCACTGACAACTTCATCGTAGGTAGCCATCTTTGTTGTGACTGTGGCCGGTGGCATGTAGATTCGACCGATGCAGTAAAATGCTAACCAACCAATGGGCAGAAGTTGACCCCTTAAGACCAGCCCCTCTCATTTGCATAATGAGCAGAATGCATGAAGAATGTAAAATTGAAAGCAAATAATACCAGGTGAAATAAATAGGTAGAAAATGCAACGGAAAATAAACAGACAAAAAATTAAACACACACAGAAAAAAATACTTTAAAAATAACTAATTAATAAAAGTTGAAGATTATAACGGCAATAATATAAGGTAATATTACAAAAGGTGAATAAATAAAGAAGCTAATTAAAAGAGATATATACATTTATGTCTCACTTTATAATTTAATTTCTACCTACATTTATTTGTTTATTGTATTTTTGGGGCAATTAATTGTATGCTTATTTATTCATTGAGCAATTTATTTATTTCTGTATTTATTTTTAAATATGGTAGACCTGGTCCTCCATAGCCAAAAGCCTCTCTAAAATCCTACCCAGACAGTTTCCCATCTCTTCTCTCCAGAGATCCACATCAGCACCAGCAGGTGGCACTAAGCACCTCCCAAGCTCCAGCCAAATTCAGCAGCAAGATCAGCAGTACTAGTAAAGAGCAGTTTATGTTGATACAGACCATCACGTCTCCCTCTTTAGTACAATGGACGTTAGTTTCTGACTGAGCTGACCATCAGCTGATCGCCAGTCTGCATGCAGAGACAGAATGGAAGCACAGAAATACTGGAGCAATGTTGACGTCTGTTATTTACTCTGCTGTGGATGACACTTTGCTAATGTGATGATCGTGTGCAAAAATGATGTTGCTCTCTCACAGTCAGAACCATGAATAAAACCATATCCCCCAGAGAGTTGACAGCTTCACAGAGACACCCACTGAAAGTGCATTAGGGACTGAATGACTCTAGAGACTTGAATTAAGATGGTTAGCTGTAATTTATCTCATTCACTAAATCCAGAAGACCGATAAAATAAATTATACTGACATGGAGACAAAATAATTTAACCGTTTACACATACAAGTACAGCATCAACTGAGTTTATTCCCAATTTGTATAGCCTATAATTGCCTGTTCTAAAGGTAAATATTAAAAGGTCATGTATGGCATCAGGTTCACGTCACGCACGCGCACACGCACGCGCACACGCAATGAGTCAGTAACAAAAACGTAATGTAAAAAACCAGAGCCAGGTAAAATGTCAACATTTTACGTGACCATCTGTGTCATCCTAGTCTCTCTTTCTCCCTCCCTTTTATACTTTATCAATCAGTTGAAATTGTGTCCCGTAACATGTGCTTTGAAACAATGTACAGAACAGCAGGCTTTCGTCGTCCGCCACAGTATTTTCATGACATCCGTCATGCAGGATGCTTTAAGTAAACAAAACAGGCCTTTATGTGAAAAATGATCTACATCTAGCTCTGCTCAGCCATGATGAGGTGCATCCTTCCACACTGATGTATCAGGATTGCAGCAGTCATGTATGCAGGCTGTCTCTCTGCCTGCCAAGAATCTAACAGCGGTTTGCATGAACCTTTTTTATCATCACCTTTGTTAAACTGTTGTGTTTAACCAGTATGTTTCATGTCAGTTATATTAGTTAGTTGTCAGTTACATTCACCAACTCTCATTGTTGGTGATATTGTCCTGTCCTAATGGACTTTCCTGTGCGCTTAATTAAACAAAAACAATGTACCTCACGTTTCTTCGAGTGGCTTTTTATATAAATTACTTGAGGCATAAGTTAAGTGCTTAACATGTAAATGTTGTGAATAACTACAAAGTAAATTTGCTTTGCTTAAGTATTATCTACAAATTAGTAGACCAAGTCCCTTAGCTATAGCCTAACAGTAGAGTTACAGAGACATTTAGTACATTCGCCTTGAGCAAATTGAACTTGCCTGTGGATTCAGATGGGTATCGACAAACACCCTGTCAAGTGGTGAAAATTATGGATGTCTCACAGTCAATCGACTCACAAACACTAAACCAAACACCCAGAGATACAGACACACTTGCAGATGCACAGAAGGGTAAAGCTATTCAGAAGCCAAAGGTTATGAGTGGACACACAAAGCTAACTTTAATATCCTTGATTTAACCTCTGACTCACAAATAGGAGAGAGCAAATTCAGAACAAAATCAAAACTGATATACTTAAACAAAGAAATTCTGTCCTCTTGGTTTGGTACTTGTCATCTCACATCCATAACTACATTCATGTTAAAAGAAGAATACATGTGAAACTGGAGTCAGTACACATCTTAAGGTGCCCATTTGTATCGGAACATTTCTAGTGGGCAGCACTTTCACAGCATTGCAGTAAAAATTGGCAGGCATGAAATTTCTACTCTAAATCAGTCTTATAGCTGCTCAGGTCAACTTCCTCTTGCAAATACCAATTTCCCTAAAAACTTTTTTAGAGAGAAAAAATACAATGTAAAACATGTGAGGTGGTAGTAAATAAATGACGAACTCTCTACCCCAGTATCAACAACCCTTGTTCCGTCTCTTTCTCTCTCTCTGGATCAATGCAGTGGCTTTCAACCGATTACAATGACTTCCTAGGAAAACCCACACAGACACAAACATGGTTCCTCGAGTTTAAAAGGCTCAGATCTATTTAACTCTTGTCAAAATGAAAGATTGTGGTCTGAAAATTAATTTATTAGAGACAGTTATACAACTAGGCCAGAATACACTGCCTTTGTCCTGTTATTTTTGTGGTGCCTTGTTAAGCATGGCACATGTTTACAACTTCAGTTTCCGTGTAAGTAGGAACTTTAGTAAGTTAAAATAAGTCATGAAGTAGCTTGGCGGCAAAAATAACAGATCTAAAAAGTGGATTTTAAGAAACAGAGAAAAGGTGACATAAAGCATCACATCACTTTTATTCAGCCATTCTGCCATTCTTTAGGGGAAATACTCCAGAGGACAAAACAAATTCTACGAATCAGTACTAAGTGGTTTACCTTTGTCAGGATATTTTTAATTGTAACAATTTCAGTTTGGTAGTGCTAACTAGGGTTATGTAAAGCCCAAATGAGGTATCAATGTGACAATATCTAAATCAGCTCATTTAAAAGTCTGGAGTATTTTTTTGGACCACATTTATATCCAACAAAATTGATATTCATAATAAAGGTGCCGCATACATTGCACAGGAAACAAATCACACCAATCATTAACTGGAATAATAGGAAGCACTCATGTCCACTTGGTAATATGCTGTGCATCCAATTCACAGCCATGCTCCCACATTGATCTGAACGGGCTGCAGGAACACTTATTAGTCAGAGACTAGTGGCAGCTTCATCTATGCTTCAGCAAAGGCTGATATGCAAATATTCAATATCCTCTCACCACTGAGGAAATGGGTTCTACATTGAGTTGCAAATTATTTGTGTTTGATTAGCATGAAGAGTAGGAAAAACACTCCACAGCCTCTGGTCACCATGTGTTGTTTTGTTAAGAAGGAAAGGCCACAGCCCGCCTGTGCCATTTTATTGTTGTCCGTCTGCCTGGGTTTTATCTAGCTTTTCATCTTGTGTATTTTATTGGCCTTTAAAATGCCAGAAAATATCGATCAGTTGATCGTTTAATATTTGCAGCTCTAATTTCAATAGTGTCAATGTTGGAGGTTAGAGAAAGGTACAATCAGTAGCAGCAGACACAGAAGTTTTGTTTTGGCTCAATGTCACTCAAATAATACAAACTAGCAATATGTTTCTTAAAAAAATCAACAAATATCACAAAGCAAGCTATTTTTGAATCTATAATCATCTGTAATTTGACCACCCTGCCTGCAACAACTGTATACACAGTACACACACACAATCTCCTACGTTGAGCCACCGCTTTGGTCTTACTCGACCCAGTGATGATTAATCTATGTGGGAGTGCAGCATTAAGAGTTAAAGCTAATTCCCTGGCTCCATCTATTGATTTTAAGGCTGATCTGTCTCGACCTACTCTCTCATTACTCTGACTGACAATCATGTCCGGCGCTGCTTTGGGCCTTTCTTCCTATATATTGTGCATGCTTGACTATTGCATGATGCTGTTTGTGTTAGGAGTAAAGAAGAGGAGAGAGCTGGATGTCTCCGTCAGTGCAGAGAGCATTACCAGAGCCACACCAAGCTCTCTTTCTCTCTTTGTGTGATGCTGCCATTCATGCCAGTCATTTAGCAGCATACACGGCCGTGCTTAACCTCGTTCACAATAACACACAGGGGCTGACTAGTGAGTGTATGGGTGTCAATGCCTGTGCAGACCTTATTTGTATATGCATGTGCTTGAAAGTGTGTGTGAAGCTGTAATGAGCAGAGACTGAAGAGAACAATGCAGAAGGGTAACACAATGTCACAGTGCGGAGTTCCCATTTTGCAGTACACAGAGTGTCCCTGTATATTATGGGTTTGTCCTCCGAACATCTCTTGTACAGGAAGAGTGTCAGTTTAAGAGAGGCTAAAACTGGGATCAGAGCAAGTGATGTGAGAAAGATCAGATAGAAAGAGACAGTATGACTATTCCCCAAGACATACTGGAGATTGATCGACGGATGGGAAAGGGGGCCCATTTGTTTTGAATCACTAAGCAAATTTGCAAAAACACAGGGTTTGTGGCCATGCTGCAGCAATAAGTCAGACAAGGTATGCAGAATGATTGACAGTCAGAAAGGAACTTACAAAATACAGTTAAAGGTTGTTTTTAAATCCAATGTCAGTTGATCTTGCTGTTAAATTGAGTGTTGGGAGTCTTAGCTGACAGTTGATAATGAGTCAAGTGTAATACTCACTGTGAGGCTTGGCAGCTTTTCACCATTTTACCTCATTATAAACTGCTTACCTGTGAAGTTTTAAATGTTCAGACTAAACAAGCATTTGGTATTAAGCACATAATATAATAATATAAGCATTTTTACAGGAAAGTTAATTGTCAGATGTGTATTAGATAATAATTTTATAAACTAAGCTGAAGCAGCACACCAGCTTTGGAGTTAAAATGCTCCAAAAGTCCATGAACTTGTTTACAGTATCACCATTCCACTGCTAAACAAAGCACTGAGGAACAGCATTTGACAAAGCCGAAGCAAAGGGATTGAGTCTATACCTCAGTTTAGGAGGACCCTTACGAAACACTGCAAACAACTTAGCCACCATGCCAGCTCCTTAAACTAAAGTTAAAACTACATTTTTGCTCCAAATTGCACTTGTCTACAGGTAAAATCACTCAAACCCTCTATCACAGGTGGTCCACAGATTTCCATTGCAGTAAAAAACAGGCACACTCTGATGTGTGCGAAGCAGACACCATGCACTACAAGACACTTAATCACAAAGTGAGAGCAAAACCCCATCAACATCCCCAAATGGTGTCAGTCATACTTTTGTTTTTTGTTTCCTACAGCCCCAGACAGCTTCGAGGTCAGCATCAATCATGTGCTTGTCAGTGCGAGTTACAACCGATGGACCCCTGGGATGTAATGAATCCTAATTTAAGCTGCCATCAGGACACTTTCAGAACGAGGCCATAGGCTGTTTCCAAGTGACCATGATGCTGTTCTCACAACACAACAGCAAGTTATTTTTCCTACAGGACATCTAAACATGGCTCATTTCACAGTCACTGGTTTTTCAGTAGAAGACAATAGCTAAAACCATCCCAAAGTTCCAGCATCCGGTATGCAACATGGACTGAGAACTGTAAGCTATAGTTCATGGGTCTAATAGCGTTTCAGTAAAAGTAAATGGTTTAATTGATTGGACCAGACCAATGTAGCAGAAATCTGATGATTTTGATTTTTAGTTAGCAAACATCGACTTAAATCTGATGGAGATATAGCAGCTGGACCAATCAGCAACTGCATGGTTCATAAAGAAAGAAACCTGTTTCACACCAAAAATAGTAGGCTAAGTGGCAACACATAAATGTACAGGTCCAGTTACTGGTCTTAAAATGGACCAATCAGCAGGCTGAGTGGTTTATAAAGCTTGCATGACTCACTTCTTAACACAACTGTACACCTTCTTAACAACCTGTTTAAATAAGGCATTGAAGATACACAAATCATGTTTCTACAATGACTAAATGTATGCCTGATTACTATAACCCATATTTATTCAGACTGTAATGCAATATTTAAAGACTCAGTGGTTTAAAAGGATAGAGCACTTGTCCAGGCCATGTCCTTCCAAAAACAGGTAATATCTCCAAACATAACCATTCACCTAGTCTGTGCGACAATTCCATGAATGAAATCCCCACAAGAAATTTGCATCAGATATTATATATATATAGCATTAGGCTGAGAGTCACTGTGACACAAAAACCTACTTCCCTGGCCCATAAGTGTTAAATATTTTAAAGTACTCCATATGAGCAGAGTGGAAGAACTGAAGAAGGAAGGATAATTTCAGGTACTGGAAACAAGCTAAACCTTAGAAAAATATACTACAGTACATGCACAACGTTCATACTAACAACTAATTCCATATATCTATAGAAAAAGTACTCTGAAAGGAAGTTGTGATGTGGTTCTCTCCTATGATTAACCATGGAGACAAAAATACAACTAAACTGACTGGAAATGACAAAGAAAGTTGACCAAAAGCTAGAATATCGGTAACCGATGTGCACTGCAGTTAATTTGTCTGGTTCGAGACGCTGCCATGCCGATTACATTCCTAATTTAATACCATGGACAGCGACAAGCGACGCAACATAGGTAAGCGTGCCGATGAAGATGAGTGCAGTCAGTGTGAAAGCACAACAAAAGCAAGTGCTAGTCGTAGAAAACAATGACAAAGCTTCACTCACCAATAAGTAATGTCTGAGTTGGGCCTCTTTCAAATGGCAGCTGGGTCTTTCCCGTGTGAAGCAGAGCTCCTCGAAGTTCGTTGATGAATATCTCCATTAAGTGTCCGAAACACATTTTCATACGAGGTAGAAGAGGCTTCGAGAGTCAGGCCATGTTAAGACAGAGTAGAGGCTGGGGCAAGGTGATACGCACGCAGCAAGTTAAGACACAAAAATAATGGCGGTGGGAGTCTGCATTTCTTGCACAGTTTACGCACTGTAAGGTGACGCTACAGTTACCCGCTAACATCGTAGCCTAAGTTACAACGTTAGTGAACCGATTAACCATTTCATAAATTCCATCAGGTGCGGTAACGTACCTGCCTCCGTACAAGTGGTTTAGTGGTCACGAAGTCACGAGATGTAGCAGTTGGCTAATTAAACTTCAGGTGCGTAGGCTATGAGTGTATAGTTTGTATCCATGGCTACCAGTGGCGGTGCTACATTGAATTACACCCAGGAAGAGACCCCCTTCCAGCTAATTGCATTAGTTTAATAACTGGATTCTCTAAAGTGTGTTTTTCAAATGTTCTAATGGGGAGCTTGACAGAGATGGCGGCTTAAGGTGTAGCTCCTGTCCCAAATTTGTCAAATAGTTGTTTTATATGGTTCCAACTTCGATATTTTACCACTTTGTGCTCGTTAGAGTTACTTGAAGAAGAATGGCAAACAAGAACAATTAAGTCCAACGCGGTCATATGGACGTCATTGCAGAGGCATTGCTGGAGAAACAGAAAAGCTACCTCGAGCCACATTTTTCTCAGACAGATGGATGTCGACACTGACAACAAGCTAACTGCTATCCATGCTCAGCTAGCATCTCTGCCTACAAGCCTTGTCTATCAGAGCTGATGTGAACGACCTAAAAACCACCATGGAAAGCAACGCAAGTATTCTTGACAGTCATGGCCAAGCTTTACAAGAGTTGGAGGTGAAGCTAGCAGACATGGATGACAGAAACTGGAGATGCAATGTTATGTTTACATTTCTTTCTAAATATAAAAATTAAAATTTGATCACAAAAAATGTTCTAATGAAAATAAAATGTTTTCTTTCACTTATATTGTTATAATAAAATATGTATTTAAATGTGCCAAGAATATATACAATCAGGTATACGTATAGAAAAACAACTTAACAAGAGCAGAGAGTAACAATAATACAAAATATTAAGGATAATATACAAATAAAATATAGAATTAATATTCCTAATAGCACAAATGTGAAAACACACTAAAAAATATCCTAATTATTAAACTATTGCACTAAGAACAGAAAACGTCATCCTGTAATAAAAACTATATAGGCACAGAGCGAGAAAGATTTTTTTTGCAAAATCTGACATTCAGCTGTTTTAAACCACTTCATTTTAGAATTGTATTGTTTTCATTGTTTATCAACATTGATACCTTTTCATTTTATGAGGTTTTTTTTAATTTATTATTTTTTTTATTTTTATTTGGTCTTGTTCGCAAGACATTTGATGGTTTTGATTACCCCTTTGACTTGCAGGAATCCACTTAATTTTGACCTTGACCTTTAGGTCTTATGCATTTTAAGATGCAAGATTGTCCAGTGTAATGTTACATCAAATAGTAAAGATGGGTTGCTTTAAAGGTTGATAAAGTAACAATATTTAGTTAAAGAGGGCAAACTCATTTGAGTTGCAATAGCCTAAAGGAAGAAAAACAGTCAGAGGGAATCCCAATGTGCCACACCAAACTTTGTAGCCAAAGTGGCAAAAAAAACTAAAGGAAGTACAGGTCCACTCACTGGTCTAAAACTCTGGCCACAAACCTGTACAAAATTTTTTTTTGTAAAGTATTTAACAGTGATTTAAATTGCTTCTCCACGAAGTTAACATTCAGCTAGGTTCTAGATATTATCAGTGGATGCATAGTTATTAATTCATTGGAATTCAGAACCTTTATTTACAATTATTTGCTATTGAAAAAACAGGGCATAAAGTATCTATATAAAAAAACTACCACAGTTAATATTTGTTTACAGTAATGCACTTGACAAGGGGCCTTTAGCGGGTCAGGGGGTAATGACAGAAGGGCAACTCTACATGAGACTGAAGGTTAGAGAGTAACCCACGCCAGAGACGGACAGAAGAGTCTGAAATCGATATAGTTTAGCTTGAGTGACACAAGCGCTGGAGACAATCTGATCCATCAATATGATGTACTGTATACAGAATGAGGGACAACATTATGAACACAGTACCCAAACTAACTCCTCTCAGAGTTAAATAGAAACCAGGACTAGGGTTGCATTTTTTTCAAGTCTCCCTTTTGAAAATAAATACAAAATCTTTGCAATACCGTTGACAAGCAAATGTACACGGAATGATAACAATTTTCATAAACCCCGGTATACTGTGACACTGGGATATCGCTGCATCCCTAGTCAGGACATATTATGCACTTTATCTATTGGTTCAAAATCCATAAATCATTGAGACAAATGGAATATGGAGTCTGCAAAGGGGACTGAAACATATCAGTAAAATGACTTATAATTTTCTGTTACAGCAGGTGCTTTTCTCTGCCATGTGTAACTGTAACCTTTACACACATAGGGAAATGCCCACACACACAGATATTAAATATCTAAACCCTGTTGCAAGCAAAAGTTAATTTTGCTTATTGTTTTTCTCTTCATTAAGTCAATAATGAAATGACTTACAGAACTTGGCACTGATCCTTTCCTTCATTTATTTTCCAAATCAAACTTTGAAGGTATTAGCTTTTTATGTCCCATATATTCTTATTTAATTTATGAAATTGTGGCTTGGAGCTTTTTGCTTCCATTTCAGTAATGAAAGATTGTTGGATTTTTTTGGATGACTGTAATAGTGTGTGACTTTGAGTGATACTCCTTGTTGGGAAAGTGTTTGGGCAGCACATAAATGCATTGTCAATAATGTTCCTGATGACAAATGCAATTTATTTGCATGCACAAATTTGCACATTCAAAAAGGAACCAACAGTAGACATTTTATCTGCATTAAATGCATGTGAGTTGTGATGTTTTGTGTTTATTTAACTGACTTCTTGATTTCCTGTGCTGCATGTTATCCCCTTTCTCTCCCCCTTACCTTTGTACCTGCATCTAATTAAAAAATGTTTTTTACAAAATAATGATTTCTCCCCAGGTATTAATAAAGCATTTCTTATAATGTCCTCTCTCGTCACTTCTTCTCTCCATTTATTCTACATCACATGATCATCTCTCATCTTATCTAAGTTGATCTCATGTCATCCCCTCATCACCTCTCATTGCTTCTAACTCTGTCTGACTTGTCTTCATCACCTTTATTTCTTCTTGTCACCCATCATCTCATGCCATCTTTTCTCTTCCTCTGGCCTCATTACACAATAGACTAAGATCATACGTATATCTTATATGTGTGATTGTTCATGCATACAGTCAAGCTAATAACAGATCACTATCTCTGACTTTTACTAACACCTGAGAAGATGATGCTGTCCCTAGTCTTCACCACGGCTCTCCTCTAATGTGGAAAGTCTAACAAATAAAAAACAGAAGCTTAGACAAACATGGCAACAATAAGAGGTAACTAATGGCTGATATTGAATGCTAAGACTTTATTTGGCAAAGTGAGATCCCTGTGTATTATGTAACTGGTAAGTGCTATGATGAAGCTGCAAGATCAGTTTCAGTGAAGTCATTAATAGTTGCTTTATTTTACCTCTTTAGCTGAGTGCACTGCATTAGAGATTTAATGGATAAGATATATTTGGCCCTAACTTCAGTGGGGTGAATTGTACTCATGCTAAATCACATTTAGACAGCAATCTGAATGATGCTCACAAAAGCAGGTCTGGAACACTTCAGGAGTGGTGAGATGAAAAGCACTGCAATTACTGCTGCCACTGAAACAGAATGCACATGGGCACACATACTGTATGTTCAATAGTATTCCTATCAACAGCACTGTAATATATCAGAACAGCGGATCTTCAATGACATGACCTACTGTAGGAACAGAAAATTGGACTAGTATTGGGTTAAGACATGGTCTCAAAGATTTTTTTTACTTAGTGTAATTATTACTCTCATCAGACAGTGTTTTCTGTATGATTGAAATCTCTTAAACCTTTAGGGCTGTGTGTCATTTCTCTGAATGTAGCCTTCACAACTAGCCTGCTCCTGCTGATATATACCTGTAATGCTGTTTGTTTGTAGGGGGCTTTCATGTTGAGTTGTGTGGGAACATATCAATCCAACTATTTACAAACTGGCCTCTTTTACTGAAAAGGAAACACATGATGAAGCATGCATGGGCATGTTGCAGCCCCTGTCTACTGGCAAGGACACTGTGACAGATGGACTGTGAATCCAGGAGGACAATCCCTGTACTAGGAAAAAAAAACGATGTAAGTAGGCAAAAGGAGGCTGTTAACGACATCCATGAAATACTAACAGTGAGTCTAAAACTGAAATGTAGCCTACACATCCAGGATATGTAGCATGGAGTGACAGCGATGGTGACATGATTACAAACCAAGTAGCTTGTGATGTAAGCTTGTTGTTGGGGATGATCACAGGCAGACACTGGCATTGGTTGTAGTCATATGGCCCATACAGCCCTACAAGCTACAGGACAGATGATAGAATATAGTGGTCTGGCAAAACAATGAGTGCATCACATGACACGAGCAGTGAGCACGTCGCAGCACCACACCGTAATGAAACTTGTCATTTCCAGGGCAATGTAGCCAAGCCCGCCTTTTTATGGATTTTAATTTTTGCAATAGCCCCACTTGATAGAAACAATCTACCAGGTGCGTGTGTTTAACACTTTACTCACGGAATCACTTGCGTTTTTACGCAGCTGCTCCTCCTCTCCCTCCACCGCGGCCGGGTCCATCACCAGTTTCTCGAAGCACGCCGATCCGAGAGAGGAGCTCTTCTGTTGGTACGTGATCAGCTGGGATACGAGGAGTTTGGGGCTTCCGTGCACCGTCAGCTCGGGTTTGCTCCCTGTGGCTCCTGAAGCTGCGCCGAGGGGATCGCTGCTGGTTCCTGGGAGCGCGTCGCTTCCATGGGACGTCTTATCTCCTGCAAAAGACACCGGCGGAGAACAGCGCAGATTCGGCTGAGACGACGAAAAAACTCGGTCCAGCTGTTTCTTTTTCCTCTTAAACATCCATAACCCCGATTCCTTTTTGCTGCCCTCCGCGCCCCCGGTACCCCGACGCTCCGATCCCAGTTTAGGACTGAGCCAAGGCTTGGTTTTCTCCTGGAAATGCTTCCACATCCTCCGCTGGTAGGAAAGAGACTCCTGTCCTTTGGCGGTGCTCTCATTCTTAGGGGATTTCTGCTCCATGGTGCCTGTGCAGCAGCCAGCCAGCCTGAGCACACTCTGAATAGTGGAAGGATGTCACAGTTGGGCTGCTGCAGCGCGGGATCACTTCCACTGAGGATCAGGTTTAGAGCGCCAAGGAGGAGACGCAGTGAGATGATGATGGGGGAGTTAGTCTCCCAACTAACCTTGTAGAACGCCTATGCAGGCAGCACTGTAAATTGTGTCATGCACTGCGCACCACGTGCGCTTGTCAAGCTTGTCAAGACGTCAAGCAATACCATTGAAGATTTGTCTCAGCTCAGTGGTGAAGTTGGGGCACATGCAGTGACTTCTCCAAGACTATACCTGAAAATGCTTAGTAATGCTCCGCTTGGTTGTTGATGGTCTTTGCGTTATCATGCTCTGTCCACTTTGCTTTACACGGGTAAGGGTTTAGTCAAACTTCCCCATTAATTGCCATATTCAAATGAAAGACGAAGGCTGCACCGCGCCTCCCTCTGGCCGACCATGTCACTTGATTGGATAATCTGTATGCTGGTGATTGCGTAACAAAACCCAACAGTGCCTTGCGGAGATGTTCATAAATCAGCTGTGGATCCTCTGTCTGAGTTTATCTCTTTGTAGTTTTGTGATTTTCAGCCTCTAGATTCCTTCTGTTGTCGCAGTGACCTTGGTAAATCCAGAGCTGGCAGTAAGTCTGAAACCTTAGAGGTTTTAAAGACTTGTTCCCTTTTGTATCGGGTGGATGTGTTTGCACTGTGGTCATGTCTGGATACAAATAGGTCAGACTTCAGTGAATGTTATCACCAACATGAAGCAGCGAGCAGGCAGTGCTGAACAGCCTCTTCCCTTTTTAGATGCTGTGCTGCTGCGGTGCATAGGCCTAATAACTCATTACGTCTTCCCTTCTGGCACTTGTTTCAGTGCTGGCCTGCTCCCCTCTGGTTAACACTGTGCCCATCAAGTAAACAAAAACACAGAGACAGTAATTACAGGAATGAATACCTCTCTCCATCCTATTCTCTGCAGCACACAGAGCCTAGTCATACACTGGAGAGGTCACAGAATTACTTTTTAATTGCTAATGACAATAAACTTGAATGGAAATGTTATAACTGGATGAACTTTACCACAGAGAGGAAGTTAGGACTTGCATGCTGCTGGAATGGACACTTATCCATTGTGATTTTAGTGATCTGACCTTGGTAGCACCTGCAGGGATGATGAAGGTGTGAGTGGCGCTGATAAAAACCTTCTGTTGCAAGCTCTTGGCCTCAACCCTCTAATAATGAAAACAAATATTATCAGCCTTCAATGTTGCGTAGAAATTTATGGCAAAATTGACCTTTATAGAAGAAAACTCTATGTAATTTCTGTGTCATCAGAATGTGTATTAAATATTAGAATGATAATCTAATAACAAGTTTTGTTATAGCTTGGGATCATTTTGGTTGATAGCACTCCCACCCAACAAAATAAAACAGTTTAATTACAACCAGGAGGGCACTGGCAGCAACACAGTGAACTGCACTGCCCCATACCCTGCTCTCAGTTAAGTAGATAGAGATGTGAGCATGTGAGCCAAACAATTCCTTTCAGCTACCATCAGCTTTTTGGATAACCGATGAGTCTGCAGTGAGCATGCCTTTCATCTTAATGATTCTGGTCCTGTTGATAAGAGACTTGTCCACAGTGTGTGTGTGTGTGTGTTGTGTTTGTGGTGTGTGTGTGTGTGTGTGTGTGTGTGTGGTGTGTGGTGTGTGTGTGTGTGTGTGTGTGTAACTGTGCACGCATACACCCGCGCACAGATACTTGAAAATCTCAAGATCATGTCCAATGACGGTAATTGTAATTTAGTATGATAACATGGGTCAGGTTAAATGAAACATAAAAAGGCCATTTCCACTGTGTTGAGTCATCATGCCTCTCACAATTTATTCAGTCAGAGAAAAGCTTAATGTGCATAGCTAGTTATATTGCATGCACTAAAACAGCAGAGGGACAGAGCTGAATTCACTAACTGTACTGCCCGTGCCCAGTTCACAGCCTTCTCTTTTCCAGCCT
Organism: Etheostoma spectabile; assembly: GCF_008692095.1. Classification (NCBI taxonomy): domain Eukaryota; kingdom Metazoa; phylum Chordata; class Actinopteri; order Perciformes; family Percidae; genus Etheostoma; species Etheostoma spectabile. The sequence goes on along the minus strand of NC_045737.1, from coordinate 26,036,360 downwards.
CAGCCGGCTTCAGCCACGAGGATTGCAGCAGGTACAACATGAACCTCTTAGTACTGGCCAATGAGTTATTCAAAATTTGACGCTAGACTCAAACATCTTTAGAATATTGTATATGTCTATGTACAGCACAATAGAACAAATTATGTGAGCAAAAAGTATTAGTTTGTCATTCGTTTTATTGAACTGATTGGTTTGTTTGTTTGTTTGTTAAGATTAAAATATTAGAACTAAGCTCAGTTTGAAATGTAATCAAATGCAAACAAAAATGTGCGTTTGTAATCTGTAATTAGCACATTCAGCGGCATTAGAAGGACCACCCCAAGGGAGATTGATTGTTTTACTTCCTAGATGAAAATGAAATAGACTCTTAATTTCTGATAACTTTAAACATTGTATGTTCTTATATATGATTGGGCTAACTCAAGTGAGAGTGCCAGATACAATAAGACACCAAATGTAAAGTGAAGTGAGGAACTGATTAAAGTCACCATTGCATTATTTAATTGTGTCTACAAGGTCATCAACCATCCAGTTCATACATTATCTAGAAGAACAAACTGAAGGACAACTGAACTCTAGCTACATTGTGGACTGCTCAGTTAGTCAGCTACATTTCTTAGAGTTTAGGGAAATGTAATGTTCACACTCAATGTTCTGCTTTGAGTTAAGCAGCTTCAACAACATACAATGCATCGCTCTTGCATTACCGTGTTGACAAATTCTGATTGGCAGGCAGGCACACCCCACTCAACAAGACCACAGTTACCAAGTGACAACACAAACACATGAAGCAAGAACCGGCTGAAGAAAAGCAGAGCAGCCGTGAGTAATTTAAAATGTAAAACATGAAAATTACTTGTTATTGTTGATTTAAAAAATATATTATATTGTTATATTGTGTGGGTATCTTTATGCCCAGAGAGAACTATAAAAGGTTAATTCTGGTTGACAGAGCAGATTAGAAACAAATTTGAGTAAAAACTGCTGCATGTCTCACCACAATATGTAATATGTGTTTCTCTTTTTAGACAAGAAAAATGTCAAACAGCTGGACGTTACAGCCCAATCAGAACCCCACCAGGTAACTTTTGTTATTGACATTTTGTAGTGATATTTTATCCATCAAGTAGTTGTGGGTCACTTATTCAATTCTCCAATTAATCTGCGAGAGGTAGAAAAGTTAAAAGTTATCTCCCACCAGCGACCTTTCTAACACCTCCTGTGAATCACCTTGATCAAATGAATCCTTAATCCACATTAGCATCAGACAGAGTGACACAGCACTCAAAGGAACAGGAAGTCAATGAGAGATCTGGTATGAGGATGACCTGAGGGAATGGAAACCAGTGCACATCATCTCAATCCATCTTCATTATTCTTCTGGGTGGATGAATGCTTTATTGAATTATACTGTCAAGTGATTTTTTTTTTTATTCCTGAATCTATTCCTGAGACTCCAGTGCTATAAAATGTTAACGTCTTGATTTGTAACACGTATCCCTGAATTACCTAAATCAATTATAAGGAGACTTTAAACTGTTGAGACTCATATCTTAGTTTTCTGTTTGTGTTTACTTCCTGATTTAAGGCCTGGTGTCTTGGAGGGTAGTTTGAGCAGTCAGGAGAGGACACTGGCTGTACTGTAAAGTGCTTCTTTTTTTATAAATTCCTAAATCTATTCCTGTGCCTCCAGCGCTATAAAATGTTTAACTTTTCATGATTTCTAACACATATCCCTGAATTACCAAAATCCATTATAAGGAACTTCTAAACTGTTTAGACTTAAAGCTTGGTTTTCTGTTTATGTTTACTTCCCGATTAAGGCCTGGTGTCTTGGAGAGTCTGAGCAGTCAGGAGAGGACACTGGCTGTGCTGCTGGAACAGGCTTTCAGGATCAAGGAGGAGGTGTCAGCAGGTCTGCAGTCCGCCCAGGGCTGCGTCCAGGTCGAGGCACTGTCTCGCAAGCTGCTGGAGAATCACATACTAACTATTACACGCATTGTCAAGCAGCTTAGCATGGACATACAGGTATAAAAGTGGGCAGATGGTGGAGATTAGTTAATTTACTAATGCACTTAACCAATATGTTGTTGCAATGCGTCATGTTGCCTTTTTTAAAAACTTCTCATTATGTGGATGGAGTCCGTCTGTGTGGATTCCCTTTTTTTCTCTTGTTGTCTGCTTTCCTACTTTGTTTTCAGCTGCTTTTCTCTGTTCTCCTCATCTATTTCGATGTAAAGCACAAACCTGGACACGCACACACACACACACACACACAGGCCCACAAGCTCACAGCTGATTTGATTACACCTGATAGAATGGTGCAGCGCCTGAGCAAAGCCTGCCTGACAGCCCGTCAACATCAGCTAGAGGACATTTTGTATGCATAAGCAAAAAACAAAAGATGTACACAGTATGTGGCTAAATAGCTAATGCCAAGTAACACACACACCTCAGTCAGAAGAATTACTGGAAAGTGCATTGTAATATGACTCATGAAACAAATGAGTGTTTGGAGTCATCTTTGACCCCGGTGAACATCAAGCCACAGTTTGATAGCTGCCTTATATAAACAGAGCACAGAAATGAAATACATTACTTCATTAGTGCCTACCAAATGGGCCATTAACATGATTAGAGGCTTGTCATTATCTGAAATAGTACATGTATGCCTGAGAGCTAATTAATTCTGCTCATGTAAGAGTAATAAGCTAAGTCGTGAAGTGAGTGTGCTGGCAAATCAAATGAAAGGAACATCACACAGTTGCTATTGGCTGTCATGATAGGCCAGAGGGTGGTCTCGTTGATGGTGGGTTATGTTGGGTTATCACACATGTGAATGGCCTATTTTATATAATGATCATTCATGCAATAGCAGTGAGGAAATCTCTTGCCTGTCTTAACAAGGGCCATATGGTAGTTTTACCAACATCGGTTGTTTTGACAGCATTTTTTTTTTAAATGACCACTGCTTTAACATAAAATAGACAAATACACTCTCTTTGTTCTGAGCAGGCCCTGGAGAGACAGATAGCCCTGCGGGACTCCATTGCCTCTGGAACCACAATGGCTATTCAAAGCCTGGAGCAGAAGAACATGGCTGGCATTGGAGACCTGAGAGGAAGAGTAGCCAGGTATGCACACCAGGTACAATAGGTACACCAGGCCTGGGTCAAACAGTGCATGCAAACACTGAGGTTCTGTTCAGTGTTAACATATTACAGTAATGAGACTGCACATCAAACTTCTACACTAAAGAATTATTCAAAGGGATTGTACAATTGTTTAGACCAAGGTCTAGTGCATGACTGATTTGTTTTTCTTTGCTATTATCCTACTTTTTTTTCTCTTACTCTAATGAAGTGAATTTTTAAAGCCTGCATCCTGTCTGGCTGCTCTTTACACTCTTACAACTACCAATTTGTCCACACACACACACACATGCACACGTTAATTGTTTAATTCTCGAATGAATGCAGCTTCTAGGTTTGAACATATTCTAGATATTGATTAGCACTTGCTCTTGTTTTAGCTTTTCAGCTACCTAGGCTAAAGTCTTTTGACCGTCCCTGGCAATAATTGGTCAACACACCTGAGGTAATATAATTTTTCATCAGGCAGTCAATCAAAAATGAATGTTATGTTTTTAACATCTTATTTCATAGCAGACCTGCCTCATCTGTGGTGTTTAAGAGGTCAGTGGTAAGAAGGAATATTGTCTATTACTAAACAAACAGCTGATTTTTGGAAAAAAAACACCTACTCAGCCTAATGACCGCTTGCACGTTAGTATAAATAATAAAGTAAGTTGAGGGCCAGTGTGTTTTTTTTTTTTAAACTGTATTATTCTTTGAAGCCCTTCATGGAAGAAGTGGTCTACAGGGAACTAACACTTATTTCACATTCAGCATCTCCATAATTAGCTGCTGGCTTTGGCTGTTGAGCTCACATTGTATTTGATCACAAATACTATTTTGATACACACGCACACACACACACACACACATTGTAACTTTGATAAAGATGGGGAGAGAGATAGTATTTGCTGGCTTAGTGATGGCATCTTAAATTAAGCACAGGAAGGAAGCTGTATTGCAATGCTGATAATAAGGGTCAGCAGCGCAGTTCATGCTTATTACATAAACTGAATGGAGAATATGTCAGAAGCAAGATGTTGCATGTAAGAAGCGGAAAAGTATTTTTCCACAATCTGCTGATTGCGTTTGGTGATACATTTAGTAAACTATTTTACTAATTTGATTGGTTGTCATGTTTTTTTCCAGCAATTTTTCACCAAGAGATGAAAATATGTTTCCACTTGAACGTTAAAATGTTTTTCTTCAGCTTTTAAAGGATGAAAGATCACTGCCTAAGATTCCGCAAAGCCTTCTTCTGGCTTCCATTAGCTTGCCTTAAAAAGTATTAATGAGGGCAGCTGTCCTGTTTGTCTACTGTCCGAATAATCACTTCAAAATAGTGCTTCCTTCCTGTTGTCTCCAGCCGTTTTGCTCATCTTCTTGACTTCACGCCTTTCCTCAAGTCCCTACCATCCCTCTATTCTCATTTTGTGGTCCCACTCTGCTTCCCCACCTATTTTGTCAGGTGTGATGCCGGCATTGCCAAGCTGAGCGCTGACGTGAGCTCCGGGGAACTGCTGGTGATTAGGCTGCAGCAGGAGATGGCAGCGCTCAGGTCAGCATTGGACGTACGGGTCAAAGAGCTGGAAGTCAAGGTGAGACGGTTTGTGAATACTGACAAAGGGTTTGGCAGGGCCAAAATGAAAATCTTTATAATGCTTTAAAAGTCAATCCTCTGATGCCTGGACATACCAAAATTATTCTTCATCTCAGTGACATTCAAAGCATTGCAATTTGATAGAACTGCACAAGAGGGAACAGTCAGTCAGTTCACCAATAATCTATGGATTGCAATGAAATTTTGTCTCAACGTCCATGGTCCCCAGCAAATGAACAGAGTGAGATTGGTCATCCCCTGATTATCCTTTAGCGCTGCCAATAAGTTTACAGTTTCGTTTTTTAGTGACATGTCTCAAAAACCTTTATATGGATTACCATTACATTTTGGTGCTAAACTAAGATGAACATTAGCATGTAAGCATGCTGGCTCAGCATTGAACTCAAAGCATGCTTTACCAAAGTGAAGACTCAAAGATGCACCTGCATGCCTGTAGACTTCAACTTTTTCTCATATGTCTTAAATAATGCTGTATTACATTAAGTAGCAAACTCTACAACCGCAACCTAATCCTTTCCCCTCCTCTCTCTGTCCTCACACAGTGTTGATCCTGGGATTCATTTGAATACTAGAGTCTCAAGTCTTCCAAAGTCAGCTAGTCACTAAAGTCTCAAATTGTGGAATAATGTGTTCCTTTGTGAATTTATTTAGGTATGAACAGAGAATTAAAATAATTTAAAAGCTGCTTGCATGAAAGAAATGATACTCTGACAAAACAGTACATACAGGAGGTGTATTTGTTGTTTCTCTAAGTGAGACTGGCCTGAATTAAAGTCAGAGGCTTAACCACCGAGTCTGAAAGAGGAAAATGAGATGTGAAATTAATTCAAACAGATCTTTATAAACATCCTTTACTACCCTTTTGAGGTCAAATGCTCTTTCCAAGATGAATATTGTAGAAAAAATATTAAAAAACTGGATTAGAACAGGTCACATGTTATAATACTCTCCTTTATTTTATCTAAAACTAAATCCACAGCTGACCACAACTGCCCTCAGCCCACACACTCACACTGATTCAGCCTGCGCTCAGTTTTGTTAGTGGCATAGGGAGGTAAATCTTTGGGATGGCAGCTCATTAGCTTTGGAGCAGTGGTCAAGCATGTGCCATAAAGATAATTGAAAATGCAGAGAAAGTGGGTTGCCACGGTTACTCCAAGTCCTGACTGGCCACAGGACTGGTGCAATAGCTCAAACAGCTCCACTCAGCAGAAACGTCAACTTATGGAGCCCGCACTACAAGATGCTCCAACAACACCTAACAGCATGTGTTTATGTGTTCTCCTTTTTCCAGCTTCATCATGACCTGGGGAGGCTGGAGGCCTCGTTGTCAGAGCATTCCCATGGACAAAAGAACTCCCTGGCGGATCTGCATACACAAGTTAAACTACTAGGAGCCAGGTAAGGCCATTAATTAAAGAAAAAGCACAACCCCAAAACACCTGGACTACTTGTTCAAATACTAAGGCATATATTGTATGAGACTGATTTCTTCTTTTTTTTCACGGGCTGTTCGGTGCACACTGGTGCTTCTGTACATTAAGTACGTAGTTAGCAGTTGTTCGGTGTAAAAAAAGAACACAGCTAAATGGCTCACCATTAACACTGCACATTGACGCTTCTTATCTCGTGGTGTCATAGACTGGTGCAGACATTGCTAGAACATGTGTTTCCAGGGATTTCTCTGACTATCAAACCTTTGTTTTGTGGGGAAATTGGTCTGTGAAGATATATTAATTAAACATTTCTTTGCATAATGGGCTTACTATGTTTTTTTTAATTCCATACTTTGAGACTCTAATTTCTTGAAGACTAGTCTCAGTTTGCATTCAGTGTACTTCTTGTGACTGGGAAATATGGTCATTATTCTGCTCAGACCCACGTAATAAATAATAATCTATGAGGGACTAATTTGCCTATCAAATATTACCAGTCGGTCCTGACTCTGGGCATTTCAGAGCCATGGCTGTTGTGTGGAGGCAGGAATGAGGACCCAATTGCAGAGACGAGGAGGCAGGTTGGAGCCAGTAAACAGGGGGTTTATTTAACACAGTTCATTACAAAAACGAAAAACAATCCACAATGAACACAAGAGCCAGATGTCCGGGGAAAAAATACAAGAGTCCCAAAAAAATACAAAAACCACAGGGGTCCCAGGGGGGAAAAGGCCAGGTAACAAACAAAACAAAACAACATGGTAAACTCACAGGGAATGCCGGTAACAGGAACAACCGTAGCACGAGGAACAACAGGTAGACGAACCAGAATGATCTGACAAGAGACAAAGAGAACACAGGGGTTAAATACAAGAGGTAACGGGGGAATAGGTGAGATGTCAGGTGAATCACATTAGGGCGAGGCCATGCAAATCAGACAAGCACCCCCCCCCCCCCCCCAACCCCAAACAAAACCGGGAGAGAGGGAACTGGGGACCGGGGCCCAGGGAAACTAGGGAACAAAGGACACAAGGGGCCAGGATGAAAGGACACGAGGGACAGAGAAGCTAGGGAGGAGGGAGCAGGATTGGGAACAACAAAGGGAACTGATGAGGGAACAAAGGGGCGACAAGAGAGGGACCGGGAATGGAAGAGACTAGAGAGGGAGATGAAGAAGGAGACGAGAGAGGGAGACGAAGGAGGAGACGAGAGAGGGAGACAAAAGGAGGAGACGAGAGAGGGAGACAAAAAGAGGAGACAAGACGAAAGAGGCGAGGAAAGACGACGAAAGAGGCGAGGCGAAAAAATAGGCAACGGAAGCCGAAAGAGGTGACAGAGGACGACGAAAGAGGCGACTGAAGACGAAAGAGGCGACGGAAGACAAAAGAGGCGACGGAAGACAAAAGAGGCAATGGAAGACAATGAAAGAGGCGACGAAAGACAACGAAAGAGGCGACAAAAGAGGCGAAAGACAAAGAGGCAAAGAGACAAAGAGGCTCGGAAAGACGTAAGAGGCGACAAAAGACGAAAGAGGCGACGAAAAACAACGAAAGAGGTGACGAAAGACAACGAAAAAGGTGATGAAAGACGACGAAAGAGGCGACAAAAGAGGCGACAAAAGATGACAAAAGAGGCAACAAAAGACAAAGAGGCGAAGAGACAAAGAGGCAACGAAAGACGTAAGAGGCGACAAAAGACGAAAGAGGCGACGAAAGACAACGAAAGAGGCGACGAAAGACAACGAAAGAGGCGACGAAAGAAGACAAAAGAGGCAACGAAAGATGACAAAAGAGGCGACGAATGAACGGGGAGACGAGATAAAAGAGAGGACAAGACCAAAGGCAAAAAGATGAGAAGGCGAAAGAGGAGACCAGACGAAGAGAGGAGACGAGGGCACGAGCAAGGCTGGGAAAAGGACTGGGGACAGGTAGCAAGCGAGGGACTAGAGGAGAGGAAACAGAGGAGGGAGGAAGGATAGGGACACGGAGAGA
>NC_045737.1:26023890-26028168 GCF_008692095.1 Etheostoma spectabile | reverse complement strand
CAGAGAGCAAGACAGACTGTCAACTGTCTATTATTTTTCCGGAAGTAGAGGATACGTGTGATGGATGTCTGAACCTACATTGCCACATGTTTGTTTCATTGTCCACGCTTACGCATTTTCTGGTCTGGTTATTCAACACAATTTCAATTATAACAGGAACAGATTTTCAACCGTGCCTCTTAATTGCTATTTTTGGGACCCCAGACCAGTCATTTGAACTAAATTTGGCACAGACAGAAATTCTAAGTTACACATCTTTACTAGCCAGAAGTCAAATTCTCTGACAGTGGATGTCTCCAAACCCTCCTTCAGTTTCACATTGGCTTAAAGATTTTTGTTTTTTTTGTTTTTCTTGAACTTGAGAAAATGTTGTGCACGATGAGAGGTAACCCTGATATGTTTTTTCGTGTATGGCAGCTTTTTCTATCATATTTCGCAGACTTAAAAGTCTTACCAGTCTAAGTTCTGTTATATTTCTTTGCCTTTTATCTGTCATTTTGTCTTTTGTGTCTTTTTATGTTTAAAATCTAATTTACAAAATGTCTATTTTCAAAACTTGATTATACTCACAGTACTGCTCAGAGCAAAAGACCATTGAAAAAATAATCAAATATGCTTAATAAGTTTAGTAAGTAACTAGATGGAAGCATTCTGACCCTCTTTCAATAGGGAAATGATAAACCTCCGTGGAGACAGGCCGGTTCAGAAAACTCAACCAACACATCATAATCAGCTGTTCTGTTGTCTGGTGTGTACACCTGGCGGAACATCTGTCAACATTAGCAAGATTAGCCAGCCAGCATGGAGTTATAAAGGATGTATCTCTGTAGCAGCAGACCTGAAGAGGAAAATTCCCTTTTAACAGGAGTCTGATTTGTATTGTGGCCAAATACAGACACACATCAAGTCCTGGCATTTGCCTCATTGATTTTCTCATTTAGGAAGAATCCCCTGTATCAGAGAGAGTAGAGGAAAGAAGGGCAATTGAATTAAAGTGCCAGTATGTTTTTATGTAAACCCCATTGATGAGACACTGCATATTTATGGTAATAGAGCCCGCACATTATTTCCCTCAACCAGTCTAACATTGCAGCTTTCATCTGAGACATTGTAACATTGTAAACCTAATGGGTATGTAAGTTCTGTGACCTGCACACAGCTATATAAATGGCCACAAGATTGTTTTGGCTTCCACAAACAAACACAGTGTTCAGAGCTACAAAGAGGCCATAAGATCAGCATCAAGTGTTTCTTAACTGTTCATGCAGCATCATTCCAGCACAAGAAGGTTTGTGTGTGTCTCAGTACAAATAGCAGCAACACTCCACCACAGAGTAACTGTGTTCTGCCAAAAAGGTAGCGCTGTTGCTGAGGTAGTCTTCCCTCTAATTACCAAAGAGAAAACGTCTGAACATAAAGCATCTTGCTTTTAAAATTAACTGACAAAATATCAGTTATTCATTTATCACTGGCATTCTCTTTTTAGTCCATTGCCAGTTTTACACACAGCATTGGCAAAGAGGTGCCAATGAAGTATTGGTAATGGAAACAGAGAAATTCTTATGTCAATGCCAAGCACCAAGTAGTGCCAAGTAGGAGCTTTATATAATGGGCCTAAATTTACCGCAAGCATTGCTCAGGTTTCTAGGTATTTGCAAGCCTGTATGAATTTTTAAGATATTTATAATCCTATCTAATTTACTAATGGCATTTCCGGAGTCTAGTTTTAAACAAAAAATGTGATATGCAACCTCATAACCTTGATCTGTGAATGTATTTTCAAAGTAAAGACTACTATATTCCCTTATTTCTATCCCTGCTGGCTTTGCAGGATGTCAGGTGAACTGAAGGAAGTCAAGAAGCAAACCGATTGGCTAAGGAAGTTGACACAACAACAGTTTGACAGTTTAGCCCAGGCTCATGCGGACAGCAGCCAGCAGAACCGCACACAACTGCAGGACAAAATGGTAGGTTTCAGTGATCCACAGTTTATGCAATGATGTCCACAATAACAACATGCAAGTATAAGGCAGGCAGCCTTTAGAATATCCTCCTTTTGCCAGTGCTGTCCTCCAAGTCTTTGCATGTATAGTTATACATTCAAAGTAATATGTTTTTGAACTTGTAAAGCGCAAATGTCACAAGTAACAGCGGAAAAAGAAAACGTTCAGGACTGTTAACATATACAGTGCAAGGATTAAAAAACTGCCGTGCAGTGCTGTACATTTGAAATCTTAGTTCTGTGTTCAGCTAGAGGCAGAGTCAAGATTAGGTGCTCGGCTACGTGCTCTGGAGGTCCGTGTGGAGCACGTTGAAGCCCAGCAGGAGCAGGCCAAACGCAGTCAGGCTGAACAGCTGAAACGCTCTGTAACCAAACTCAGTAAAAGAATGACCTCAGGGGAGAGCGGCCTTCATCAGGAGCTGCAACTGCTCAAACAGGAATACCACAAAGGTGGGTGATGCTGTCATCAGTGACTAAACAGACACATAATACACATAGGTACCATATACGTCAAGGAAAAAAACACACATGCAGAAACGGTTCACAAAAGAGTCAGAAAAGAGAGCAAGAGACTGTTTGTTATTACTACTCCACTAATATTCACTAATATACAACTGTTATATTAAACATAATTGTCTGAAATGTAGAGATTTCAAATATGGCAAACAATTTAGTTACATCCGGTCGAAAACTATTTCTAAAGACACGGTCAATCAAGTCTCAGCTCTCTCTCTCTCTCTCTCTGTGATGAAGAAAAATAACAAGCAACAGACTAAAATCGACTTCTGGTTGTAAATGCAAATACAGCAGGATTTCTACCAGGTTAAATTAGACAGATGTGAGTTGCAGCTGCTTTGTGTAGCTACCTCAAAGCTAATAAGTCATACAGTAGGACAAGCCATGCCACCCAGGCCACTTTGCTCTGCATCAAGCTGCTGCTGACATTCATCCATCCTTGTCTCACTGCTGTGCCATTAGAAGTCATTTCCCAGGAGCTGTGGCACAATATATCAAACCTTTCCCACCTCCTGTCAACCTCTCTCAGTCTTCAGCGCTTATTAAAGTGTAGACAAAATAGAAAGGAGGCAAAGCCTCTCTCCAGTAAATAAGAGCAGGAGTAAACTGCTCTTTGAATCATCACTTAGGCACTGCACTCAGTCCTAGAGGGTGCCATCCATCTATCGCTCTATTTTAGGTATAGAATGAAAAGACGGAAGAAGATGGTATTAGATGAGAGAGAAAGCAATACATAATTGATCAGTGTCATACATTTTCATTGCAAGACAGGCGGGGAGTCATAAAGAGAAGGAGAGAGATTTAATATCCCATCACAGTAAGAACATTTATCCTTCCACCTCACAGTCACTGGATATTACTTCTTAGAGTACATGCAATATTGAAAAAAAATTCTATTTTAGCCAGTATGTTCTCAACTACAAGTGATGTCATCATAACTGATAATTAAGGCCATAGATGTTTTTTTGTTCAGAGATTACAAACAGAGACCAGTGGAATATTTGAGAGAGCACATTTGTTAACATATTGAAAGAAATTGAAACCAGGCTACATAAAAATGTAACTGTTATAACACCAAAGAGAAAGTTTTAAACATTCAGAGAATCATTTTCACTCAAATGCATGATGTCTGCTCCTCTATTGAACAGGGTTCCTGTCTGTGCATGATGCCATTGAGTCCCTGAGACAGATAGGTGACATCAAATCCCGCCTTGACAAGAAGAAGCTTCAGAAGGATATCAGGCACATCGGCAGTAAAGTGGCAGAGCTCAATGACTTGTGACATTATCAGCTGAAGCAACTGAGGCCATAGCTTGAATCAAACTCTTTGAAATCAAAAGACAAGCCAGGCGATGTTCCTCACTAGCTTTTTATTCACATATTTATCTATGATCTATTTAATTTCATTACTCTTTGAAAATTAGAGAAGGTATCTTGTGATTAATCTAGTAAAGTAAAATAATTCTTGTAAAATGTTGGACAATTTGATTACAGACAAACCTGTGACAATATTAACACATTTTCTTATTTTTTTAATAAATGAAAATGTAGTCACATTAAGATGTTTTTATTATTATTTGTCAAGTCATGTGATTAAATAGTAACTATTTTAAGATGTTGAAAGATGTTTGGACAAGACCAGTTTAAAAGTTGTAAGAGATTGTCATGTCATGCATGATACAGTGTGGTCACGGGATCACCCTATTTTCATAAAAGTTTATTACTATTAGTCATGTATATATATATATATATATATATAT
>NC_045737.1:25994095-26023880 GCF_008692095.1 Etheostoma spectabile | reverse complement strand
ATATATATATATATATATTTATTTATTTATTTTCTCTGAGAGTTTATGTATAGAGAGGAATGAATATATATAATTCTTCAGCATGTGGCGCTAATTAAGTAAATATTGGCGGTGTGTTTAAAGGAGATTTTCTCTGATGGTTATATGCTGAGACCTCTGCTGATTAGAAACCCGGGAGCGAATCTGAGACATTTAGATCTTTAATTAAAAGAGGATTGAATCAATATAGTAGAAAGATTTGCTTCTCTTTGTTTATCCCACACATTGTTCTTCCTTGCCTAAACCTTTTTCTTATGATGAGGATTGAGGATGGTATATTTGTGTATTTGTATATTTTTTGAGGATGGTATATGTGATGGTAATATATCTTCCGAGCAGGCCTGAAGGCATCATTCCTTAGCAACAGCGTTAGAGCCTTGGCTAACGTAAACTAGCTGGATTATTCTGTGGACTTTCTTTAAAAAATGCCCTGAAAGAAGGATTTAAAAAAGCGAAGATAACAACAAAACAAATACATATACAGGAAAAAGACAAATATATAACTATGGGGGATGTAGTCGGTCTTGAGGACAAAGTGAAGTCGTTATATTTGATACAAATTAAATATCTGGATGAGCAGTTGGAAAGGTAATGTTAGCTAGCTAACGGTAATTTAAAATGACTGAAACAATCTAGCGCTAGCTAGCTATCAAAATAGTTGCGAGTGAATGAATTAATCTGTATTTATTAATCGACTAATTTAGCTCTAACGTTACTACAAGCTTTCAAACTGTGTATAGGTTGGTCTTTTTCATGACTCTAATATGTTAAAACAACTGTTTCCCCTCATGCTAATTTACCTTAGTTTGAATTCCACTTCTATTGCACACCATTGCACTTTGTGATTCTATCATCAACCAGGGGTGTACATGCACAAGTACAAGTACATGTATTCAGTACTGTAACGTTACTTAAGTATAAATTTGAGATACTTGTACTTGAGTTACTTGAGTCTTTTCATGCCACTTTCTAACGTTACTTCCACTCCACTAGCTGTCGAGGAAATATTGATATTTCCCTTTCAGATATAACTTGGAGTAAAAAGTACAATATTAATTTACATTAATCTGACATCTTTATTTACTAGTTACTTTACAAATTAATGATGTATCTAAAATGCATGTAGTTTATAAAATACGATATTTTCATTAATCAAACTACGCAACAATATATAGCTAGACCTACAAATACAGCTGTAATGATTAGCGTTAGCTAGCCGATTAAACACTGTTTCTAGTCTTTATGAGTCAAATGTCAACATTTTTCTGCATTGAGTACTTTTACTTTTAATACTTTAAGTTCAGTTTCCCGATGTTACTTACATACCTTTACTTAAGTAACATTTTCAATGCAGGAATTTTACTTGTAAATGAGTATGTCTTACAGTGTTATATTAGTAGCCTACTTTTACTTACTTGAATACTTCTTCCACCACTGGTATAATCCATAGACTGTAGCTACATATTAAAATTAACAGTCTATGGTATCAACAGAATTAAATTAAAAACATTTTTTTGAACTCAAATGTATACGGTATGGGGATCAGCCTCGAAGCCTTTACCTTAATACATACCCTTATTAATTTTACTGACCTTTTTTTACAAAGTAAAACATTGCATGGACGTGTTGTGGCCCTTCTCCAGCTGCTGGTTTCTAATTATCACTATACTTCACTTTACTGTTGATGTACTGCAACTGAGGACAAGCTTTAGTCACATTTTCAGAATGATACAACTTTCTGATACAGGATGCAGTTATCATTGTATTTCTAAAAACAGAAATCTCAGTAGCTTCTCACATATAGTAACAGCCTATATCTTTATCCAGCAGATGTCAGCTTCAGTGTGATGAGCTGGAGCAGCAGAACAAGGACCTGGCCTCTCAGTACAGCATGCTGGAGAAGGACAAGCAAGACATCATCGAGTACCTGAAACACGCTGTGCTTCGCAAAGACAAGGAGGCGGAGGAGCTGGCTGCGTGGCTGGAGAGTCAGCAGCGGATTGGCCAGCAGGACAGAGAGGCCCGGATGCTGCACCAGAGCCAGGAAGTTCAGGAGCTGCAGGACCAAATTGATGAGCTGACCTCAGAGAGCAGGGTGCTAGGTGGGACAGTAATAATGTTTCCTACACAGTATTTAGTCGTTTCAACCTCTACCGTCACAAACAGATTCAATCAGCAGAGAGGGCTAATTGCTTTAAACTTCTATATTTATATTAATTCATCTTTTAATTGTTTTTTCAATTCGTTATTTACAAACATATTTAATGATTTTTTTTAAATTTAGTATTAAGATATTTTTTAAATGCATTTTTTACCCATTTGTCAATGGACAACCTTGGTAGACAAGAGATCAGGATAGAAGAGGGATCATTCATCTCATAGGACCTGCCACATCTATAAATGATCAATACATTGATTTTGAGAAACAGTGGGATTGGTGAAGCAGATTAACAGCTAAATCTCAGTGGGTGGGAGAAGTTTATGTACCTGGACCAGAAAGTACATTATGTGGGATCGGATTGTGTCGGAAAGTTGCACACACAAATATACCTGACAGGGGTATATATTACTGTTAATCTGTTCGTTTGCTCTTTGTGTGAAGCATCCTCTCCTCTCCTCTCCTCTCCTCTCCTCTCCTCTCCTCTCCTCCGCTCAGTGGCAAAGTTTGAGGAGCAGCATGAGCTGGAGGAGCAGCTGGAGCAGCTGTTGCAGCACCAATCTGACATTGAGTCTCTGAGGAAGCAGCTAGTCAGTGAGAACAAGGAGCATGACGCTGCCATCGAGAACCTGAAGAATGACGCAGAGTCGGAGAGGAACAAGTAAACTGACAGCGCCGTTACATCATGCTGATCTCCTTCTTGAATGTTTAACTTTTGCTGTAAATTGTGAGCAACAAACACTAAATGTTTACCCTGAAACAACAGGATGTTCCAGGTCAGGTGGGGCACGTTGGAGGGTTGCGTTAGGAAGAAGGTCTCACACATTGTCCAGGAGGAGAGGGCTCAGCACAGAGAGCTCCGGGAGAAGGTCGAAGAACTTCTGAACAGGAACACAGAACTGTGGAGTGAGAAGAACGAGCTGCGAGACCAAGAAGATGTTCTTCTCTTTCATTTGGACAACTCGAAGGAAGAAATTGACAGGGTCAGCAAGAAGATTTTCACCAGCAAGAAGGTAAGACGACAACTATTAAGTGGTGGCAGTGGTGGAATGTACAATTTCAAGGTACTTCCATTTCTATTTAATTCTCTCATCTCAGAGGTAAATATTAAACTTTTTACTCCACTACATTCGATTAGAGTTTTCATCCATTTCATGTGAAAACCTTGTATCCCCAGATGTGCTGATTTTGAATGTTTGTGACAAACTGAAGGATGCCATGCTCCTTCATGTGTTGAGAAAATTACCCTACTTCTTAAGCTAAATAGTGATACCACAAACTTTGTATTTACTGGTAAACTATCTAGAAGATACAAACAACATCTGAACATGTCCAAAGCATAAAGACAGGGGGCATGCAGAGTTGAACTGAAGAACTCTTCATCTGCTGTCAAATGTTCTATCCCTGAGCTTTGCCCCATGTTCAAATTACTGTGTAATTGTTTTGTTTTTTTAACAATGCATGTTGGGAAGTATAGCCCAGTAACAACATTTCTGAATAACTTAATTTGATGAGTTAAGTAAATGAAATTAGACAACTGAACGAGGTGGTACATAAACCATTTAAATTTGATGTTGACAAATGTATATGATTAAACTGAGTTCATAATAAAATTAAAATTAAATAAAATTTAGCCATTTTGTTCTTATGTGTTTCTAGGAGAAATAAGCTGTGTTAAACCACATGTATGTAGTATGTTAAACAATATATAATTTGTTCCAAGACAACATTTGAACTTTGGAGTGACTCCAGCACAGGGGACATCTGGAGTTGGACCAGAGACCTGTTGATCTGCAGTCACATGCTTTACCACTGAGCTCTACCCCGTTTCCAATCCTTACATCACTGTCTGTCTCGACGTGTCTGTGAGGGCATAGCATGTGCAAAAATTGGATTTGAGAGATATTGCAGTACTCAGGAAGTTTTTAATTTACATTCAACTACCAGAGCTTATATGTACAGCAGTGATGATTTTTAACAACTTTTCCTCGTTTGAAGAAACTACATTTCTATGCAGCTTCTTAAACATATTTTTTCTACATTTTGGTTCTCAGTGATCTCAAGTTTCTCAGTTTGTGCTTAGGAATGAATGTGAAGTGTATTCTATGTGCAGCATCTCCACTTGTGAGGAGTAGAGTTTTGCTACAGAACTACTTTTTACCATGTCCTCCTTTTACAGGTTGGATAAACAAATCATTCAACATGTTCCCTTCTTCAGGAGGTGGAGCAGCTGACAAAGAACTGCCAGCAGCTGAGGGTGGATATAAAGAGCTGCAGCACCGCCTACGAGAGCACGCTGACCAAGAAAGAGGCTCTCAGGTAAAAGTTTACTCTGTTTTCAATCGTCCAATCTAAGATTTCAAGTATCAAGTATTGTAATGTCCTGAAGATTCAAAGTCCCATTTTGATACACAGTGTGCTTTTCAATATGCCATTGTGTTATTAATGTAATTTTACTCCTCGCCCAATTCCACATTGGGGGGTCAACTTGAGGGTCATGGGAGCAGAGGATGTGAGAAAGCATTTGTTAGTGGTACAATGAAATGAAAAGCCCCCTTATCAGTCCATATTAGTAAACAGGCATTTCAAGCTATTGAAACATGAGTGACGCTGGTAGAGAAAATAGCCTGAGATAGTATCCAGAATTGAACCAGCTACCTCTTGATCTGCATTCAAATGCTCTGCCACTGAGCTATACCACCTCTACTTGACCAAGTGCTGAGTCATTGTTTTTTTCAGACGGCGCCTGGTTTCAGTGTCAGAGAAGTGCCATCAGGAAACGGCCCAGGTAGGTCAGCTGAGGGCCGAGCTGCAGAGGGAGAGCAGCATGAGGAGGCAGCTGGAGGCCATCGTGCAGGAAGCAGTCTTGATTCTCAGCCACATCTTGACGGTAAAAACACAGGACGGTTGCAAACATCAACGATCTTTATGTCAACTACTTAGTTAAAACAAGTAGAAGACATGGAATCAGAAATGTACTTTTAGAAGAACTCAATGTTCTTAGGTATCAGAGGTTATTTGTCTCTTTCTTAGTGATATAGTTCTGCATCATTTATATCACTGTAGGGCTGGGGGACATGACAACATATATTGATATTTTGTAGATATTTTTCCATTAACAGGTTGAACTAGAATATGACATAAAAGCAGCACCAGGTTGTATAACACGTAAGACTAAATATAACACTTAGCACAAACCTAATTAAGTTTTTTTTTTAGGCTGTGCAGTTCAATTACATCTTGATTAAATTGTTTGTGAATTGATGATCATGTAAACTAAATACAGAATAATAAGGTTTACACATTAATTGTGTGAGCAATACTGCATTGAAATAAATATTATTAGGTTGTTGCCTCTTACATCTTCCTAAAAAGTATCACACCCAATGAGATGGCTTCTGATTATTGAAGCTGTTTTTCGGTCCTCTGCAGGACTCAGAGAAGGCGTCCGAGACTCAGTGGAAGAGGCTGCAGGAGATCCTGGAGAGCCCTCTCCCCCAAGGAACCGTCTCCACTCCTGAAGAGGAACCACAGACCTGTGACCCCGGAGCAGCCAGGTACTGGGATCACTCTCCCCTGGGTTGTGTCTCTTAGTTTTATAACTGTGTACAGCAGTGTAAACACTGCTTCTGCTTCCTCACGGCAGCACAGGGAGCTGGACCTGCTGGGACTCGAGTCCAACTAGAACCAGATTAGCTGTAAACGGGTCACATCAAAATGCTTAAACAATGCATTCTCTCTAAGTTAAACTGTAATTTAAAAGTCTTAAATGCACAAGGAAATGTTTTTTTTTTTTTAATTTTCCATCTCTTCAGATATGTCAAAAAGCTGTTTTATTAGTTAATATATGAACATATTTATCTTACTTTTTCTTGAACATTAAGGAGATAAGAAGGGGGATCAAAAGGATAAAAGTAAATCAAAGTGATATTAGGGATTTTAAGTAGCTTATCTCAAATTAAATCTGTGTTAACTGCAGCCATCCCATAGATGTAGTTTGTACATGTGGTAGAGACAAAATAAACAGCATCATCCCAAAGTATTAAAACCTCAAGCTTAAATTTAAGAATAGAGCTGGATGCAATGGACTTCATCCTGTGTCTCCTCCACAGACCTCGGACCCTGAACATCGCTACAGATCCGTTGTTCCTGTTGGCCCGCTACAGACCAGGCGACCTGGGCCTCGTACCCCGACCCATGTGGAAACAGAAAGCAGCCATCTCCAGGTCACTCCATCCTAATGCCTCTCAACAGGTCTGTTATGAAGCCGTTTGTCTGCAGGGGGCAGTGTTGGGTCAAATCACTTTCTCCAGTGATATGTTCTCACTGAATCATGCAAAGCTATGTTCCTCCTCTGCCTGCTCTGCTCTCATCTCATCTCATTGTTGTCGTCATACACAAAGCATGTTTACAATGGGCCATTGTTTAGACTTTATACAAGAATCTGTTCTTTGCATAAATGCGGTTGCTTTGTGTCCCTCAGGAAACCGTGCGGTCCGAAGACATCCAGCTGTGATCCAGAAGCCGAAGCCTCCCCCTCTTCAGACTGAAACGTATTATAAAGATTTACCAAAATCACATCACCGCCTTCAGGACAGCTGTGTGTAGGATGGGTAGGATTCAATCGGCGGCTCACATGGCCGCAATTGTTAAATGTGTTGTTAAGATGTGCCCGCCGACATCATACAAAGCCACTCAACACCCACACTGTCACAAAGGATGCGTGACAGATATAACGGGTTCAGCATGTGTCTTGTGTGTTTGTCTGTGTTAAAACAATTAGCTTTAATAAAATGATTGTTTCAAATTTCCAAGCTCAACAGGTGTTTTTGGAACTACTTTTAACCAAAGAAACTAGGATGTTTCTGGAAAAAATCTTGATTGGGATATAAAGACAAAATGTAGTCAACATGGGCCTTTCTTGGGACTGGGACTATCATAGGAAAAGCAAAGATGTTACTAGTAAAACTAAAGAGGCCTCTGTACCAGGGGTGATTCTAGGATCTGCATTTTTATAAGGGGACCCCCTTATAAAAATGTGACAGATATAGTGCCATCGCAAAAGTGATAACCTCCCGACCCCCCCCCAATCAGTATTTTTTTGTTATTCCCCCCCCATCTTCCAGCTCCATGTTGCACTTAAGCTACACAATACAACAGGGCCGATGTGATGTGTGCGAGTGGAGGAGACGCTGCACATAATTATGGCATAGCTTTCTCCTCACCAAATTAGGCTAACAAAGTAACCATTTAAAAAAATAATAAATAAAAAAGTCTTGCTCATGGGCCCTGCCCAGCCCAAGGATAGCGGGTCAGGTTGGGTCCAGTTGGGGCACAGAATCTAAACGAATAATAAACTTTCTTTTTCATAAAAACAAAAAACTATGCATAATTCAAAAAGGAATTTATTTAAGTTCAACACAAGGCAAACATGGTAATAGAGCAAGCTTTGCTAAAACAGTTATAAAAAATATATAAAATAATTTATTTTATATTGCACAGTAAAACAGGTCAAGGCCTAAAAACAAAACAGGAGAAACCAATCAAAAACAAGATATACATTGGATTAAAACTTATTTTCTCTCACATGCAGGTTGAAAAATTTAAACATTAAATCTAAATAAACAAATTTAAATGGATGAATTCTTTTGGGACAGAACATTTAATTTGCAAGTCAAAGAATTAGTGGAAAAGGTTTTGCTTGGGGGCCGTTCTCTCATTTGCAGATGAGAACTGA
This sequence comes from Etheostoma spectabile, assembly GCF_008692095.1. NCBI lineage: Eukaryota > Metazoa > Chordata > Actinopteri > Perciformes > Percidae > Etheostoma > Etheostoma spectabile. The sequence goes on along the minus strand of NC_045737.1, from coordinate 26,015,946 downwards.
TCACTGATCTGTTGATTGGTCAGTTAACGCATGACCACAGTTCTTAGTGAACAGTTGGATTTAGACAGATTCTGTGCGTGATACCAGTGCAGCACAGGAACCGTCCCACATCTTAGCCTCCTGCAGGGTGTAACACGGTCATACTGACCCAGTATTTAAAACTCCAGGTACAGGATTACCTCATGATTTCAACCCCAGACACCTTTTAGCTGCTTTAAAAGGGGGTAAAGTCACCACAACAAAATACATGCAGACAGTTTTCATTTTAGTCGTCCAAGTTTTCACATTTCTGCCTCCATGTCAATTACATTGAGGATGGGATTTATTTTGTGGCGCTTGCAGTCCTGAGAAAGTACGTCCAAAAAGAATAAATCAAACTGCAACAGAAGGTCCCTGCTACTGTGAATAAACAACAACAACAAGAGTTTTACAAACAATTTAACTGTGAAAACTAAATTATGAGAAGGCATTCCGATGCCGTTAACACCTCAAATGGAACCCCATCATCCTCCATTGTATCAATGTTGAGGCCAAAATAATCTGAAAACCTAGATAAATAATAAAAAAAAAATCTGCATGGAGAGACAGCTCTAGAGGTAAAGTGGAAAAATATATTTCTGTTGTTACACTGTCCAGCGATATTCAGTTCCATCATGCATAATGTTTCAGCTTCTATGGAAAGCCTGTGCTCTGTCAGACTGTAACTAGGACTCCGTTTATTTGCATGGCTCCTGTTTACAGCATTTGATTATGCGGGGCAGAGGTGAGACAGGAGGAAATGGACTCATGTAAATAACAGCCATTTAGAAAGACGGAACACAGAAACAGACGGACAATTCAGGTGCTAGGCTTTCTTTAAAGTGCTAAAAGCTGCCAAAAGGAAGTTTAAATATGAAGATGGCACCGCCTGGAGACAGCTTTACGTAGTATTGATTGTTTTGTTTTTTTAACGCATTATATTTTGATGGAGTTTTATGTCCCAATGGGACAGTGTAATTAGATTCAGTCCCTTATCTGCAGCTGGATGGGAGCCACCAGAGACCTTGTAATATAAATCAGCATAATACAGCACGCCTACATTTCTCATCTTATCTGCCATCACTTGACCATCGGATCAGCCATTTTGTAAAATGAAATTCAAGACATTAAAAAAGTGGTGATTGTGAGTGTTTCCCCCCAAAACCCAAAGTAACTGAAGGTCGAAGTTTTAAGGGCTGAAAGTCAGATTAAAGTCCACCACTTCCCACGTTCCAGTGCTTCTCTTTCTCAGCTGTTACATGACTGCCATTTTGTTGCTTTAGGCAGAAAGATCTCACGTCCAGCTACATTTAGCCAATCATTTAAAACTTTTGGCACAAGTACTGTAAAACAGTCTCACTGCTTCTCAGTCTCACAGATACTGTACCTTTCACCTGCATTTTGGGAGTCAATTTTAAGGATTAATTCTAAAATCTATGAGTGGAAAGTCTTTATGCTTCTCCCTTTCTCAGCTCATGAGTGAGTATTTGTGTCCTGTCTTTGGAACATTAAAAGCCAGAAACAATTGCTTTCTATTTAACATCTGAATCAGTTTTTGAGACAGATGCTCAATTATATTCAGATGGTGGAATTCTACCGTTCTCCACCACTGAAATTAAAAGCAGCAGGAAGAATGTGATGTCACCCACTTTTGTCATTTTTGTATGTGAGGAGGAAGATGATGATGCCCGTCAGCAGCACCATCATCATCACCACAGACGTCAGGAGGAAGGCCCGGCACGCCGGCCGGCCCGTCAGGCGGAACAAAGCTCCGCCTATGCCGCCCGCCTCTGCGCCGCGGCTCCCGGCAGGCGGGCTGGGAAGCCCCACGTCCAGAGAGCGGTTCATCGACCTTAGAGATGTCAGCGACCTCTGACCCCACTGCCGCTGACCTTCAGATGACCTTAACCAGAAACACAGAACTATTACTGATCAAATAAAGCTGGGAATTTTATTCTGCAAGTGGAATTGTAATACTCTGCCTGTTTTAACCTCAAAACACAAATATAACAGGTAACTGGGTTAATCTTTTTTTTTATTCAATGCTTTACTTAAAAGGCTTGATTCTGTAATAGTATATCCAGAGGCTGTTCACCTTCTAAACATCAGGCGTTTATTTTGTCCACAGACGTAGCAAAAGGTACACATAAGCGGTTGACTCCCTTCCTTCACTGTGGTCAATCTTGAACAGGAAAGGCCTGACTAAGGGGAAAATTAACCAGCAGAACAGAAGGACTGATTCATGTGGAGCAAACAGGAGTTACCTGAAGCCAGCCTGGCTGTTAATATTTAAGTTATTAAACTTTTATATTTACATAGTCAAATGTAAGATGTCTATTAAATATGTTAACATCTACCTCAGCAAACGCATCTCTTAAAGATGTAAACATTTAACTATATGCCTGTGGTTCCCCAAGTATGGCTGTTGAGCTTTAAATGCATTTGTGTTTAAAAACAACCAGTTTAAGTTTTTATTTGGCTTTTTAGCTGCAGCTGAAAAGGAGCACAACGAAGAGATAGGACAACTGTGTATACTGAGGGGTATTAAAAAAATAAGGAAAACATTTGCTTAATTCAAGATATAAATTTACTTTTAAAAGCTACACGTTTAGATTCATGATACCTTTTGACCTGCAGCTTCCCTTTGTTGCGCAGGAAGCGGATGCTGTAGACTCTCTGCATGGCGGCCGGCAGGTAGGACAGCATGTCTGAGTTTGTGGCCAGTTTGGGCAGGCCGAGGGTGGGCAGGGGCGTGAGGCCGCGGCACAGCGGGCACTGGATGGCGTTTGGCTCGGCCGACTTGACGTTGATGCGCGCCAGGCACTCAAGGCAGAATGTGTGCTTGCATTGAAGCATCTTGGGACAGCGGAAGACATTGTTGAACTGGCTGAAGCAGATTGCGCACTCCAGGTCCGGGCAGGTGTCCTCGGCGCACTGAGACGGCAGAGGAGACGGGCGGAGGTCTGGGGACGGGATGATGACAGAGACCTGGCAGGAGGGGGGGGTGCTGGGGGCAGGGTAAGGGTTCTGTGGGGGAGCTGGAGATAGACTTTGAGCTAAAGACGACACTAAAACTAGGCTGGAACCTGGAAGAAATGAGGCGGCGTGGTCCGAATTTGGTGATAGGACCGGGTTTCCTCCATTGGGGTCTGACGAGGCCTGATAGTGAGGGACATTATGGCTCAAAACTGTCACAGAGCTATGACCTGTGTGGATGAGTGGAGGAGACTGTACGGTGGCCGACAGAGATGGATCTTGTGAATTATAAGGTTCAGAAGGTGGACCTGTGTGTCTGTAGGGATTCATGACCGGTGGACAGACAGGCGGATGGGGGAAGGATTGCGTGAAAGAAGAAGAAAGTGTAGCTCCAAGTAGAAGAACAGATGGATGATGTTGAGCCGTCAGCAGTCAGCAGGGACAGGAGGCATCAGACATGGATGATGAAGATGCTCCTGGCACAACCTCAGTCTCCAGCCCAAAATGCAATCTACAGTTGACAAAAAAACAACACACTGCAAACCAACCGTAGTAAATCTACTTAATAGTGTATTAGTATTGTATTACATGGCCATAGATATGTGGACAAAACTTCCCGTTCTTCCTGATTTGGTTTAGAAATTAAATCCTAATACTGTAGCATACAGTACACTGATATTTTAGACACATTTGAGTCTGTCAGTTTGTTTTGTTTCTGTTTCCCGTTTTAACATGATATCATGCACAAAGCCAGCTCTAAAGAATTTTTTTTTTTTTCCCCTTCATTCTTCTACCAGCATTGGAAAGTGATAAAAAAAAAATGCTGTGTTCAAAGATCAAACTCTTGACTTCCTGTCATAAAAAAGTAAATGTAACAGTTGTTTTAGTCTAACATCAAATTTCAATCTAAGGTGTAATATGGATTGCCGATTGCACTTTGACATCATTATTATTAGTCTTTCAACAAGTACAACTTGGACTGCACATTCTTTGAGCTATCAAGTCCGGTCTTGGACGGTTTTTCCATGTCTCATACTTTTCTTGGACTCGCCGGTATTTGGACTTGTCTTTGTCTCCGCCACTGGTCTTGCCAAATATGGCTTTTGGTGTTGACCAATCTTTATTATGTTTCTCTAACCTTTTTGGACAGTATTGTCTTGGACTCAACAAAGATGGTTTTAACTACAGCCCTGTCAGTCATATTGTAACACTGCAACTGTGTTGTCCACTCTATATCCATGATGTGCACCATACTAACGGTATACTTTGCAGCATAAAAGAGAAATAGCTAAACTGACAGATAATTATTGAAAACATTTTATTTCAAAAGAATTTTGATACACAAAAGAAAATTATATATTTAAAGTGCAGCATTTTCAAAGCAAAAGTTCATCATGAACATTTAACTCTGGCAGACCCACTATGGGTGTCTACTTTACAACCTTGTGTAGTCTGACCATAAATAAATTTTAAGTTCTAGTAGATCCCGAAGACAAAAAGTGTATCAGCCTGAAATTTATAAAGTTTAAAAGAAACCTATTACTAATTTATTAAAAAGACAGAAAGTACTTACCTCCATATAGAGACATGCAGTTTTCAACACTATCTCTCTGTACAAAACTGCTGTTTCTGTAGGTTTAAGTCAAACTAGATGCTTGTCTGTGAGTAACACTGTACCACACAACTGGAGTCATGTTTCATTCTAACTGGTATCACCAGGACAGAAATTTGCATCTTCCATTTTATTTAAAACAGGAAATAACATGCAAAACAAGCCGGCCTTCTGCAGGAATCAACCAAAGCTCTCAACACAACCAGAGATGAACAAAGATCATCTTTACTCTCTAATCTTTACCATCTGTTACGTGTGTCTGCCCCATCTGTCCTCTAAACAGGACAATTCCTCCTGTTGTTTTGCTGTGGTCATGGACATGCTACTATTATAATCTGTCTGCCAGGAGTTTAAAAAATAACCTCTCTGATCACATCTTAATCTTTACAGTGGACATATTTATTGCAGTACTGTTTAGTTAGATTTAGTTTTTAATAGATGCTCACGATATTGTGTCCGTGTGGCTTTTGATTCGGCCTGTAGACAGACAGGCAAACATGGTGTAGTTCGCACTACCAGGCCGAGATAGCAACTTCAATAGAGATTAAATATGAGTTGGATTTAAATAACAGTTACTCTGGTTTGGGAGTTATTACAGTCTTCACAATAGTTATTCTGGTGCTAATTTAACAGCTAGGCCTACAATAGGACACTCACCAGAACTGACATATTCAGGAATTCAGAACAAGCAAACCAGTATACAGAGAAGTTGAATCATAGGAAATTAAACATACACAAAATTATAATTTATAAAGTACCTTATAGCAAAAATACCTTACAGAAATTGATTTCTTAAACGGGGGGGGGGGGGGGGGGGGGGGGGGGGAGTAGTAAGAACGGCCTCTAAATTCGGCATTGTAAACGTTGTGTGTATAAAAAAAAAAAAATACTTCCTGTTATACTTTCATGGCTACACACCATGTTGGGCAGAGTCCTGGAAGGGACCAGTTGTGGAGTGAAGGCCTACATTTACAATTGATTGTTGTTGTTGTTGTTTTTGGCAATCCTCCCTGCCGAATTTACTTTAGGACCCTCTTGATTTGTAAAACATATAAAATAACCAATTTTTATTATTTGTGTGCCTTTATACACGAACAGAAAACTAAACAGTAAAAACCATGAAGGAAGTTTGGCACGCAAGCACTGTAAAACACTGCTCTTACCGTTTAAAATCACCGGTGACTGATGTTCCCTCTGATCTGCATCATCATTAAGCCGGTTTCTCACATAAAGTCCTGGTCGTCCAGGTTTAACTGGCCGAGTTGTGAGGTCGCCTGTTGGCCTCAACTTCTCTTTCTGTCCGCCGTGTGAAAGTTTGACACTGCATTTGAATAGCTGACAATAACGAGGGAACTGAGCAGAAGGCTAGTAGGCGCGCACGTTCCTGGCTGTATTTGAAGACTAGCTCAACACACGTGAAGAAAGTGACGCTGATTAACGCTGATTATGACGATTACGCTATGATAGCCTGCCACTGAAATATCAATTCAGACAAATGTATCTGGCTAAAAGTAAGAAAGAGTCCGAATAATAGGCCTAGCCTACTGAGTCACCCAACATCAGGTGTATGGTAAACTGGAACAGAATCATCGCTGTTTGTAACTGAAGTAACCACATGAACTGAGCTGAAAAGAACATTTTCTTGCTAGCCATATTTTCAAAACTCCGTAATTGGAGACTTATTGTACAAACAAAGATAACAGCTACAGCCACCCTGGGTAGGTGGCATAAATTGATTGAGTAAATTGTTTTGGTGTTACCGTGTAGTGTTTAGGTTGAGACATTTATTAGTCTGTAAATGTACAGATAAGACTCTGAAGAGTCTGAAGTATAAACTAAAGGTGAACTAGGTAATAGAATAATCTTTGAGAAATGTTACAATAGCTTTGTATATTAAATGTATAAAAACAAGATTATTTGCCAGATTTAACATTATTGGTAGGCTCATTGGACTTTTTTTTACCATCACAAATATTAGGTGATTTTTGAAGAGGATTTTTGTAATTATGTAAACGATAGATTTTGGGACATGTGGCCTACCATTATTTATTTTTATTTTTCTTTATTTTTTTAAGCGAAGTCAAATTCCTTGTAGTGTTCACATATAGAGAGAACAACCCCAATTCTGGTAATGGTGACACTGTTAATTACCTCAAACCTTGTTCTTGTACACAATAATAATATTCACCATCGATGTCAAATGTCGAAAAACCTGATACTCAAATTCAATGTGCCGTGAAACGTGAGAAGTAATGCAAGGTTATTCAGGTATGAAACCTACTGAATAAAATCATATAGTTTAATTTTGTTGATTGACAGCTGAGGAAGGACGTGTCTTTGTCTTCGATTGTCTGCCCTGTGCTCTCTGTGGTAGCCTATCCTAACTGCGATATCTTAACTGTAATATTGAGTAACAAGAATGCTTGTCTGTAAGCTACATCATTTCCTTACCTATGAAGAATAATAGTTCATTTTCCTTGTCCTGTATGTGAGGTTAGCTGCTAATAAGGAATGTTCCAGAGGGAGGCGCTATTACATTGAGTTCTGAATCAGAGTATGTCATGCTGACAGAATGTTGTCTCTAGTTGTAGAAAAAGCCCGAAGAAGTTGTTACTAGCTAGAGACATGTGGAAGTAGCTTTGTAACTTGTTAAGCTGTCATGCCTGTCCGTTTGTATTGAACGTTTAAAGGAATTGGGATGTTGTGGACATTAAGTTCTTCTTCAGAAGATATAACACTCTCGCTGTTTTACCTTGAAGGATTCTATGAGGAACTTTCAAGGAAATTAAATTATTGGTCTGTTTGATGTTTGTTTATCTTAATCGTGACGCAAAAGCTTAAGTGGCGCAAGGGGGGAGGATTAGTCATTGACATGTGTCCAATGCTGATGAGGAGGCTGTCTTATCAGACAAATCACAGACTAGATGAGAGGACAGAGGAGCCATGGAGGGAACTGCACCAGGTGAGAGAGAGAGCGAGAGAGCGAGAGAGAGAGAGAGAGAGAGAGAGAGAGAGAGAGAGAGAGTAATGTACAGTCTATCTGTTTCAAATGAAATTTATGAATATTTATGTAATGCATTGTATGAGAAAGATTAGAAACTTTTTTCAAGGAAGTAAAGAACCAAGACATGCATATAGAAGGGCCGGGTGGTTTATGATGTCATATGGAGGTTTAGTCAGTTTGGTGTGCAATGTGACACCATTATTATTTGTGTTTGTTTTGTCTGGACTCTGGTGGATTTGGACTTAATCTTGACTTTGCTGACTTTGATTATATTGTCTTGATCGCAGATGTTGAAGATGTTTTTTTTAAAGCATTATGCTGCATTTAATTTAAAGAAAGTGTGCAACAATAGACTTAGAGACTTAGACTTCTCTTTATTGATCCTTTGGGACGACTCCCGCAAGGAAATTGAAAATTCCAGCAGCAGTTTTAGCAAGAAAAACAAAATATATAAAAAAGACAATAAAATATCACTAATAATATTAAAAATAATAAGAATGACAATAAGAATATTTGTCAAATAAAGACAAAAAAGACCATAAATTATTATCAAAAGTGTCAGTGTTGAGTCCAGTGTTAAAGTGATAAAGTGACCAGGTATTAATGTAAGTCCAGGTGTGTGTGTGTGTGTGTGTGTGTATATGTATGTATGTATGTATGTATGTATGGTCCTCTCTGCCCTATTTCCTCCTCCCCCCGAGTGAGGAGTTGTAGAGTCTGATGTCATGAGGGACAAAACAAAGGAGTCCTTGAGTCTGTTGGTCCGACAATATGAACTAAGTGCAGGGGAATTATAGATGTAAATTCCCTGAGAACATCAGCAGATAAAGATAATTAAATAAATTACATTGACTACTTCTACTACTAACTAAATGAAACAATACACAGTGCCACTGTTTGAAGTGGAGAAATGCTGCTATCATACCAAAGAAAACTGATGATTTTCTGTCTTATGGAAGATTCTTATTTAGTCCGACTAACTTCTGATATCTGTGTGACACTGTCTTATCTGTTCTATCTGTGATCATGTTTTGTTATTTATGCATCATTCTCCTTTCCTATTTCAGAACTGTTCATAATGTTCATATTGTAATATAATAACATAATACTATTTATCCCAGTATCCTTTGCACTATGTTCCACATTTAAATATTTATTATTGAACTTTTCATTGCATATATTGTTAGAGTATGTATCTATTGTGTATATATTAGTGTGTTTATATATTGTTTTGGTTGTTTTGTATGTGTAAGCACAGTGTGAGCAACAATGCTCCAAAGAAAAATTCCTCGTATGTGTCCTCATACCTGGCAAATAAAGCTGATTCGGATTCGGATCAACCTTTGGATCTAAGCAAGTAATTCAGATTTAAGTAAACAGAATATCGAGTTAGCTCTGCTGATTTAAGTTGCATTATATTACCTTGAACTAGTGTTTATGCATTAATTTAACATATACAGAATGTGTATTCTGTTCAAAGCTTGTACCCACTTTCAGATGTGTGAACTGTATGTATTAGGTGGGAATGTTATTGTTGGTCTGACAGAACAGAAACTGGGTGAAACCTGTTCAACTGGCTGTGCCTCTACTCTCGTGTTACTTTTTAGTTGCTTCCTTGTCCTGAACTTATGTCATGTACCGAGGTTCACCTTTTCCCTGAACTGATTTTATCTTACCCAACCGAACTGTAATTAGTTAGGTTGAAACAAAGTCATCTGTATTCTTAAATGAGCATCTACTATCACTTTGAAGAAGTCAAAACTGCCAAACATGAATAGAATGTTACTTGAACCACACCTTAGATACCAGTGGAAAAAAACCTGAAACAAAATAACGTAATAGTTTGATAACAATCCAATAAACTCGTCCATTCTTTCTTTTATTTTTTCAGAAAAGGGCAACAGCACACTCAGCTGAAATAGTCAGTCATATACGGTATGTGCATATGCATGTTTTATGAGGAAATGAGTTATATCCCTACATATGACTGTACAAATATGTGTTAATCAAAACACAAATGCACAAGTGACTGAATGAATGGAAACAGATGGTATTGTTATTTAATAAAAGCTTTTCAGTAAGTGAACCTATTTATTCTTTTTTAGTTTCTTAGAGTTCGTTTCCAGTTGAATTGGTCTCTCATGCGTCCAGTTAAGTGACATAAATGGCGACTACACCACCAGGTGAGTTTAGTTAGGCTTTATTAGTCTGGATAACACACTGTCTTGTCCACATATTACACACTTGAAAAAACAAACTGAACTATGTCTATGTTTATCAATGTTTGCCATTACACCGGTGCATGTTCAAAGTTAGTCTCTGGATCTCCGATGTGAGTCCTCCATGATCTTTCTATCTATTCTATCATTTACTGACTCCTGGTCCACTCATCGATGCTGTGAGCGGTTTGGGTCTGTTTTCTGATGTGCATTCAGGCTCTAAAAGCTTGCTTGTTTTCTCCATTATTATGACTCATTAACTGGCCGATGTCAGATTGGATTCAACAGTTAGACAGGTCACAATAGTACAAAGACAAAAAAATAATGTAGAAATCCAAGCACACAAATTCATAAATTGGTGTGCACAAGTTTGAAATCAATGTGTAAAAATGAATAAACTGTAAAAAACAATTAATGGGAATCATGGGAACAATAAGGGTTGCTGCATGCTTTTACCAACACCTTTGGAATCTTGACGGATGCCACTGTCTGCTCCTGCAATGTTATGGGCTTGTATGCCTGATGTTTGTTTTTATTAGCTGTAACATGTGTTCAAGAAAAGTGCTTTCCAAATAAAGCGTATTATTGTTTTTTATCATTTTTGGTCAAAAGAAGCATCATGCTCATTTCAGTGAAGTTTGCAGTTATCAGAAAGTATTGCTTTTATATAAAGGAATCAATGATTTTAAACAGGATTAGCATACATTACATATGTTACATTTATTCAGCTGACGCTTTTATCCAAAGCAACTTACAACAAATGCATTCAACCGTGTGGGTACAACCCTAAAAAATGCATATTGACTATGTAAAGCTATGCCCCCTTTCTAGTGAGTGTTTCGCAAGCAGATTGGCAGTGGCAGAGCATAGAAGAGATGTTTTCTTTTACCACCTTTGCTTTTGAAACCAAACCTACACCCTTAGTTGACAGAGTTATTGGCAGTGTGATTATTTCTCTTGTCCATACTGGCTGTAAAGTGAACCCAATCCTAACATGACTACACTGCAAGAAATAAAGGGACAAGTCCACAATCCTTGTTCTATTTATAAATGCAAGTTATCCCATGCAAGTCAAGTGGGTATCTTACAAAATTACAGTCTTATTAGCACTAAATTCCATCTTTATGTTTGCAGCAGACTGTTCTCTTGTTGAGCTGTACATCCTGGTAATTGCATGTAGGTGTGTTGCTGGGAAAAAGCCACCAGCGATAAATCTAAATGTGACAGCCAGGACAAAGATAGGCACTCTTAAGTCTAACTAAGTAGAATAATTACACACACCAATAACTCTTTCAGTGTACATTTGACACGTGGGCATTGTATGGAAATAGACTTTAAACAACTTCATGCTATCCTTTAAGACTAGACTATATTAAGGACTCTAAACCACATCTAAGAATGATCCTAGAAATAGGATTCCTTCCTATCTGAGAGGCTGATTAGGTAATGATTTGCAACATCAGTGGTGAATTTTAAGTTGTTGATGGCAGACAGATCCTCTCTGAGTCTAACTTGGGGAACTGTGAATTTCTTTATAGTTGTATATCCATTGGATCATATTCTATTGGATTATTAAATATTAAATAAAAGTTTCCCGTTTTCTTTTCAGTGTCAGAGCTGAGGGTTGTTCTGCTGGGGAACAGCTGGTCCGAGAGGAGTTCAGTGGGGAACTTCATACTGGGAGCACATGTGTTCAACACTAAGGAAGAACCAGTCTTTCTGAAAGTTAGTGGACGATTTCAAGAGAAAAAAATTGTTGTCATCAATACTCCAGATCTGCTGCTTCCAAACATCTCTGAAGACAAACTAAGAAAACATGTAAAAAACTGTGTGAAACACTCTGATCCTGGCCCTCATGTGTTCCTACTGGTTCTACAGCCTGAAGACTTCACTGAGGAACAAAAACAGAAACTCTGCCGAGTCCTGAAACTCTTCAGTGATCGGTCATTTGATCATTCACTGGTGCGGATATCAACACCCAGAAAGGAGAGTTCAGGTTTCATGTCCAAATATGCACACAATCTACCCTTAAAAGACATGGTCAGAAAATGTAGATACAGATACATGAGGCAGAAGAGCCTTGAATTTTCAGAGCTGTTAACATACTTGGATCAAATTGTAAGTAACAATGGAGGACATTTGAGGTGTGATTCATTTAAAGCCGCAAAGGTTGCTTTGCATGGTGGTCATTGGAGTCTGAAAAAACAGGAAACGTCTATTGCTGACTTAGACTCGGTAAAACCTCCTGGTAAGTGCTAAATGTGTGACAAATACAACTGAATCCCGATTAAGTTAGAACATTAAGTTGAAACGTATTAAATTGAATGGTGTTGATTTTTTTGTAGGGCGGAAATCAATGGTAGAAACTGTAACCAGCTGTAGGCCTATTGGGATATTTATTACAAAGATCATCATATACTGTAAACAAAGATACATTTTATGCTTTGTTTTTTTTTCAGTCACATGGCTCACACCAAACACATCACACAACCCATCAGCAGTGGAAAGCACAAAGAAACAAAGTAAGTAAAGACTGTTCCATCCAGTATATAACATGTCATAAGTAAACATTTTCTCTTTAATCTCGAGGTTCACAATCACTAAGAATGTGATAAATGTTTAGCAAATAACCACATGAAACAAAATGTATAATGCTGACACATCAACATGCTCGAAAACGTAGCAAAGACCCTTAAATTGCATCACATAAAATATGTAAAACTAGACTTTTACAATTATTTGATATGATTGTTTCAGCGAAATCATATTGTGTCAATGTGATCATCCTTCTAAATTAATAATTACAAGCTGAAATAAACAGTTAGTATTTGGATAGATCTTATATTTCCTCCTCTTTGTGAACCTTCCCTGAATAAATTAAGGTTAAACCAAAGAAAAGGAAAAAAAAGTGCAAATTCATTTTAAATTTCACTGTAGTTTTTTGAAGTCAGATTGGTTTGTTTGTAATGCTACGTTCCAAGCAACCCGCAACTCAAGTTTTCCAAACCTCCTACCCATGAAAGTGCCCTGGAACAGCAGTCAAACCGCTAACTTACTGCTCGTGAACATGTACCAGATCGTTGTACTCCTAGTTACAGTTTTGATGTCACACACACATAAACAACAATGTCGACCCCTGTTGATGATGTGTAGACGCCGGTGATTAACAGTGAGAAACATTGTAGAAATTGTAATCAAAAACAATACACATACAGTATGATTGTGTACTACTACAGGTTATGTTTATTAAATGAAGCCCAAAATAAGTTAGCTAAGCTAACGTCAATGGTGCGTAGCCACTAGCTAACGTTAATGCTAGAGGTTTCTCATTACTTGAAGTGGAACGCTACCAAGTCGTGAGTCGTGACTTGAAGTCATAATTTACAGGCTAAAAATGTTGTCTGGAATGCAGCATAAGTTTCTAGTTGTTTGTAAAACACTGAATCAATATTTATGTCGTATTACAGCATCTGGACTCAGGATTGTGATGTTGGGGAAAAGTGAAGATTCAAAGACAACACTCGGCAACTTCCTCCTTGGTAGCCAAGACTTTGATTTCCAAAAACATACCTCACTTAACCATGGTGTGGCCATCTGTGGAGAGTGGAATGGACATTTTCTAACAGTAGTGAAAACTCCAGACATCTTCAGTCTGCATGTGGAAGCAGTCAGAGAAGAGATGAAAAGGTTCATCAATTTTTGCCTCCCTGGACCAAATGTCTTGCTGCTGTTAGTACATCCTTCTGAGTTCACTGAGGAGAACAGACAAACACTGGAGTTCATCGCGAGTTTGTTTAGTCAAGATGCCTTTCAACACTCAATGGTCATTACGACACATGAGGGGAATGAAACAAGTTTCATTGTAAATCAGCTTCTTAAAGGCTGTGGTGACAGACACTGCAGCATGTTAACAATTAACCGCACATTGTTAATGGAGAAGATTGAGAGCATTGTGCATGAAAACAAAGGAACCTTCCTCACCTTCACTGAAGAGACCATCAGACCAGCTTTAAACCTGGTTCTGTGTGGGCGGAGAGGAGCAGGGAAGACTTCAGCAGCCAAGGCCATTTTAGGACAGACAGAGCTTCATTCAGTCTCCAACTCATCAGAGTGTGTTAAACATCAGGGAGAGGTGTGTGGACGTCGGGTTTCCCTGGTGGAGCTGCCTGCCTTGTATGGAGAAGGTCAGGAGGTAGTGATGAAAGAATCATTAAGGTGTATCTCCCTCTGTGATCCTGAGGGCGCACATGCCTTCATCCTGGTCCTACCTGTGGGCCCCCTCACTGATGAAGACAAGGGAGAGTTGGAGACCATCCAGAACACTTTCAGTTCTCCAGTCAATGACTTTATCGTGATTCTGTTCACTGTGGAGTCAGATCCTAAAGCTCCAGATGTTGTAACGTTTCCAAAGGAAAACAAGGACATCCAGGAGATCCGTCAGAGCTGGGGAAGAAGATGTGTTGTTCTCAACATTAAGGACAAGCAGCAGATTGCAGAGATGTTGGATGGTGTGGACATACCATACGGCTATACAACTGAAACATTTGCACATGCCCAAATAGAAAAAATCATGCAACAAGAGAAACGTATCAACCTGCAACAAGCTGAACTTCAGACGCTGAAAAAGAGCAACATCACATGTGAGTATGCCAAAGGCTTTCCCATGTCTCAGCAATGTAGACATTACACTTGATTCTTGAAAGTGTATTTTTGTCATGGTCACGTAATTGCCAATGTTGGGCAGGAAAACTTTCTCAGTAACGGTTTACACTAGATGCTGAAGCGCTGTAATTAATCCATTCTTAGGAAAGCAGCACACAGCAGCAGCCTGCCTGGTCATCATTAGCACATTTCTATGCACCGGTCAACAAGTTATTCTGCTCTACTATTCTTCAGACACGGGCCTATAGCTCATTTGTGTGAGGGTGTATGTAGTCATCTCTCCTCTCTGTTTTGAAACAACAGACCAATGTGGATAAGTAAGTAATTTCAAAGCCCCAAACACAGCAGCGATACTCGGTAATAGGGGTAAGAGTATTACTTTTTTAAGAGGTAAATAAGTAAAAAGTTACTTATTACACTATCTCTATCTATCTATCTATCTATCTATCTATCTATCTATCATTTGAATCATATGTCTTAAGACCTTGTTTAACTATAACATATATATATATATATATATATATATATATATATATATATATATATATATAATAGTTTAGTTACAACATCTGATACAACCGTTTCAGCTGAAATTAGGCTATGAATAAAGGACTATGATAATTTGGCTAACTTTAGCTATCAAAAATAACAGTCTGTGGTTAGCATTAGAGACTGCCACTCTTTGTTATAAATCGGCCTGTGATTAAATGATACCACAGTCTCAACTACCAGAGTCATTTAGTTGTACCGGCAGGGATACGGTAGTGCATTTCAGTTGTAATAACTCCAGTTCTTCCTATTTCCCAGGTGATGATGAGAAGCAGAACCCAGAGTGTCTCAGGATTGTGCTGATAGGGAAGACCGGCTGTGGAAAGAGTTCTACAGGTAACACCATTCTAGGAAGAGATGAGTTTAAAGCTGCATCAAGCCAAACATCAGTCACCCAACGCTGTCAGAAAGCAGAGACCAAAGTGAACGGTCGTTCTGTCGCTGTGGTCGACACTCCTGGTCTGTTTGACACAACTTTGTCCCATGAAGAGGTTAATGAGGAGATGGTGAAATGCATCAGTCTTCTGGCTCCAGGACCTCATGTCTTCCTGGTGGTGTTAGAAATTGGCAGATTTACACCAGAGGAAAAGGAAACATTGCAACGTATCGAGAAAGGCTTTGGCAAGAATGCTAAAAAGTTCACCATCATTCTTCTAACTAGAGGAGATTCCCTTGAACATGACAACATGTCCATTGATGAGTACATTGCAAAAGGATGTGTTTACTTTCAGAAACTAATCACTGACTGTGGAAGAAGATACCATGTGTTCAATAACTATGATGAGCAAAACCAGACACAAGTCAGTGAGCTAATAAACAAGATTGACACCATGGTGAAGGAAAATGGAGGCAGCTGCTACAGCAATGAGATGCTGCAAGAGGCCGAAGCAGCTATAAAATTAGAAGTGGAGAAGATCCTGAAGGAGAAGGAAGAAGAGATGCAGAGAGAGAGGGAAGAACTGTTTAGAAAATATGAAGAAGAAAAGGAAGCAATGAAAAAAAGAATGGAAGAACAGAGAGCAGAAATGGAACAGGAGAGAATACTGAGAGAAAAACAATATGAGGAATACATCAACAAGGAGCTTGAAGAAAGAAAGAAAGAACAAAGAAAGAGAGATGAAGAAGACCAGGCAAAGAACATACAGGAAGGATTAAAGCGACAGGACTGGGAAAGAAAACTTAAAATCATGGAGGATAACCTAAAACAAGAATTAAAATCAAAGGAAACCACTGACAGTAAGCTGATGCTGGAAACAGAAGAGATGAGGGAAGAACAAGAGGCTTGTGAAAGGGAATGGAAAGAGTGGTGGGAGACAAGAGATCAGGACTTTAAACGGAAGCTACAGGAAGGATGTGCAATAACTGAGCAGGAAAAAGAAAAATACGAAAACAACAGAAAAGAAGAAGATAGAATTAGAAGAGAACAGGAGGAAAAAGAGCAAATGAAATTGCAGGAAAACTATGAGAAAAGGCTGGCGCGTATAAAGGAGGAATTTGAAGAAGAAGCCAGAAAGAGAGCGGAGGAATTCAATAAATTCGGAGAGAAATGCATGAAGGAGTTGAAAGAGCACGAGGAACAAATGAAAGCCAAAAATGAACAATATGACTTTTTACAAGCACTTTCAGCTCAGAGAGAGGAACGGATGAAGAAGAAACATCAAGAAGAAATCTATAACTTAGTGAAGTGTTTCACCAAAAAAAGAGAAAATGTTAAAAGAATCAGTGACTTGCTGAAAAAACAAGAACAAGAAATGAGGGGGGTGATAGATCTGAATGATAAGGAAAACCTGCAGAAAACACATGAAAAACAAATAAGTGACTTGATACAGGAACTCCTGAGAGGAATAGATCAACGACGTTGGTGTCCACTCTTATGAGACGTTTTATGTGTAGCCACGCTAGTGGCTTGGCTCTAGGGTTGGGATCTGTCCATCTGCCATCTGTCCAGACTGAAACACCTAAACAACTTTTGGGAGAGTGCCAATAAATATTGCCGTTTGGTTTCACACGGACACTAACAGCAGTCTGTTGGTTTGACGCATCCATCCACCCCATCTTCCTTCCTACCTGCTACCTTGGATTAGAAAATGAAAAACATTTGTGAATGTCAGAAACTAATGTAATCCAAAACGTAATTGAGAATGCAATTTAGCTGTATGGAAATGCAATTTTTAGGGGACATCGCTGGACTTTGCTGATCCTCTGACTTTTCATCTAGAGCCATCATCAGGTCACCATTTAAGTGTGTCCAATACTGTGGCCGAACTCTAGCAGGGGGTGGCAGTAGCTCAGTCCGTAGGGAGTTGGGTTGGGAACCGGAGGGTACGGACCAAAGTATGGACTGTGGATCGGTAGCTGGAGAGATGCCACTTCACCTCCTAGACACTCCTAGGTGCCCTTGAGCAAGGCACTGTACCCCCCAACCGCTCAGGGCACTGGCAGCACACTCACTCTGATATCTCTCCATTTATGCATTAACTGGTCCTGAGCATGTGTGTGTATTTCAGGCCTGTGTGTAGTGATTACTAACAAATAAAGTAAATTGTAAATTGTCCAATGCTTTAGTTTGTGAACACAGTCTATTTTCTTTTTAAGTCAGTTACAATAACATTATGATGGAAGTGAATGTTTGCTTTCTTGATTAGTCTCAGTACCTTTGTTTTCTTTTGATTTGATCTACTTAATATCTTCACATAAAGCTTGTCAAGAAATCATGTAATCTGTTTACAAGCCAAACAGACAAACCTACAAAACTTGTAGAATGGAGAACAATAAATGACTACAAACTGGACACTTTCAGAGCCTGATCATTTGTTCACTTGCAGCATATTAAAATTAGAATTGGCATCAAACATCAATGTTCAATGTAATTGAAGCAGAAACCCTGGTAAATCGTCTGCATTAATGTATGACTTACTATATAGTAAGTAATTCTTACAGCAGGCCTACATTATATGTTCTCAACAGCTGCTTTTAACTTCTTCAGTTCATTGAATCCCTGCAACCATGTGAAGCCAGAATAGATAAATCTGCAGCATTGTGTCAGTGACAGTAAAGGGACAGTTCGGATGTTTTGGAGCTAGGTTGTATGAGGTATTATCCGTACTCACTGTATTACCTATAGTAGATGGAGGTTTGGAGAAGCAGGCAGGAGTAGTGACATGTAATGTACTGCTGTGGACAGGGACAGCAGCCTAAAGAATTTTAAATTTTTCTTTTAAATCGATGTCAGTTTGAGTGTGCATAATATACACCAACCTGTTTTCATGAACCACACGTTTAAAAAGCAACGCAAAGTTAAGCACTGTATTTTGTATGATTTACAAAACAATTAGGTACTGTGTACACCACATTAACGGCTGTATAAGAACGGGAGCAGATTTTGCTGTCGGGGGGGAAAAAGACTTTCACCTGGGAAATATGTGCTCCTTAGGAATGTTTTAATACAAACCATGATCTTTCATAGATTTCACTAGTTGTTTTGCTGTCTAAACTTAAGAATTATTTTTAGGGGAAGAAGGAGGATAAGTGTCTCTATAAACTATTCATATGACTCAAAACACCACAACCTCCTAGTATGTAGCCTACTCTTTAAAGTTGACATGTGACACCAAAAGGGATCAGAATCACAGGACTGGAGGAGAAAGGAATCTGTGAAAGACAAAGAAAAACATTTTAACACACTCATGTCACATTTTAGAAACTTGTGAAAAGCAGTAATCGACTGCTACTACTTTGTTTATCCTAATAATGACCAAGTGTGAAAATAGGTGGAGTTCTAAATGCGCTTACAATTTTGTCTTGAGGTAATGTGCACAGAGAGCCTTTACACTCTTTACACACTAAGTCCTAAATCATTTCTGGAAAATATTTATCAAAAATTCATTGTGTAAATAACTTTGTTAAAGCACCAATAGTCAACCATACAATATCGTCGCAATGTATCGACATTGAGGTATTTGGTCAAGAATATATTTTTGTATTTGATTTCCTCTAGATCGCCCAGCCCTAGCTCACGTCAAATCTACGTCAGCAAGTTCAGTTGGAGGTTGCGCAGTAACGCTCAGCACTTACCGGAAAAGTGCCATCCAGAGTAACGGGATCTGATGGTCTATTTCTTTAACTGTCTATGGCGATAGATAGATGGATAGATATTTATTGATCCCAAAAAAATGGGAAATTACAGTGTTACAGCAGCACACAAAATATACACACATACAATATACATGAAATAATAATAATAATAATAATAATAATAATAATAATAATAATAATAAAATATAAGAATATAAGAACAAATATTACTCTGGCTTTCCAAGGTCGGCCACCTCTTTTGTGTGTTTTACAGTTTTTTCCTGCAGGTGGAGCTCTAACACCATAGTGCACTGACACTAACTTCCTTGTAAGTAAGGGTATGAACTAAAAACCAAGATACGATTTGGTTGAAATATACTCCCTTCATTTTTGTTTTTAAACGTGCATGTGTTGAGCTAATTTTGAAGTACATATGAATAGTTAGAAAAAAAAATGTCAAACTTTTCAGTTTGTGAACTTTCTTTACTTTCACTTTCATCAGAATGGAGTCCGTGTCGCAGCAACTCTCAGTCTGGTGAGTAAACTACCAAACTGAATACAAACAGATGAACAAACTCCGTGTTAATTAGAAAAAGATGTTATTATTATAATATCAAGCGTGTAGGCCTACTACGTAATTCATCTGATTGTTGATGATTGTCGGACAGCTTACTGAGGGAAGGGTGAGTCTCTTACAGGACAGCTTGTAAAACATAGCGGTTACAAAATCCTAATTAAATAAGAAAGTCTTGATTTCATAGCATCTCTAACAGTATATGCTACTCGTACATAGCAAGGTAGACTGACAGATGTTCCGGATCAATATGGAAAAACTTTAACCGGAAATAAATGACGTGATTACTGAATCTGCTTCATTTAGAAGTAGAAAAATGTTTTAACTGCTTTTTAGAATAACCGATATGTCTAAAGATTTTGTCAGTTTATGATTTTGAAGATCTAAAGCATTTCAATAAAGCTGTTTCTGTTTGACTGTAAAGTCACCGCAAAGAAAACAAACGATTAAGAAAAGCCCTAATTCATGACGTCTACTGTAAGAAAGGCAAGGCAAGGCAAGGCAGCTTTATTTGTATAGCACATTTCAGCAACAGGGCAATTCAAAGTGCTTTACACAAAATCATTAAAACAGATAAAACACAAGTAAAAACAGTTAAAAGTCATAAGCATTAAAAATGCTTTCATGAAAGACATGAGGCTTTATACTTCTCTGTACCTACTAAAATATTACCGCTGTTAGCCTAAGTGATGGCCTACTATAAGACTGGCACATCTAACAAGTCATGTTAAAGGGATTGTTTGTAAGAATATGATATTGGTTTAAATTTTGTAATTCCTTTGGAAATCATCAGATCATTCGAGTACTGGGCCATTCCTCAAAGTTTATTTATCAAATGTCTAATTATGATATCATGATTCGTCAATATAGTCTCTATACAGTGTGCTCACACTCTTCTCTCTTGGTGAAGAACATCTGTGGTTGAAATGTCAGGTATGTCTATTATAGAATTTAAAAGTATTTGTTTGAGATAAAAAAAAAGGTTTTTGAACATGTAAACCTGTTCTACAAACGTAGTAGAAACCCCAAATACAAGTATGAACCCGAAAAGAGCATGATATGGTACCTTTAACATGTCAGTATGTTGTTCTCTTACCCTGAAGTTATTGGAGTAAATGACTACAGAAGTTTGTGGAGTTTTCATTCCTGGTGTTTCAGCTTCTTTATGTTTGTGACAGTAACAGATGATTGTGTAACAGTTGCTTAAACATACATAAGTGATTGAAGGAAAGACATCTTACAGGCCTCATCCATCCTTACAGGATTCAACAATTAATCTGTACTGTCATCAGGGGACAAAATGAAACATACAAATTGAACATTAAAAGATAACGCATCAGAGAAATAATCTACCCTTAAATACTTATAATTCAAATAACTCTTCTCCTGTATGTCACAATGAAAGCAGCCCATTAGTTTGTCTTCCTGTATGAAAGAATATGAAGGATGTCTAGATTTATATTGTAGCCTAATAAAGTTCAAAGTCTGTCACACCTGCGGTTAGGATTATGCAACAAAATATTGGACTATAAAGTTCAGACAGCTTAACTGCAGTCAGTCTTTGACGTAGATAACATGATAGCAACATAGATAACCCATGTTACTACGTGAGACAAGCACAAAGGTGTCCTGGAGACAGGTCTCTTTTTACAACCAGTTTGTTATTTTGTGTTTGAAGGGTTATACAACCAACTGTTGGTCTCCAGCTGAGCTTCTTCTAGTGTTTCCAGCATAGTGACAGTATGGCAGCTTCCACAGCATCTGGTGAGTACAGTCAGATTTACAGCAGAAATATGCATTGACTCTATTAATTTCTTCAGAGGGGCTATATTTTATGTTTAATCCCTGTTAGCAGGCAAAAGGTTCTGTCTCGTATGTCAGTATTAGGACCACATCTATACCACTAGATGGAGACACAGGATTCAGTATTGGATAATCGGTCTTAATCCATTACTGCCACTGCTTTCAGTTTGTAGCCTACTTTCTTAAATAAAGAAATCCAACATCCCAATACAATGTTGAATTAATGTCACTAATAATAATTACTATCTTGCAGTGTAGAGGTAAGTAGGTATCAGTATTTCTTTCTTTTGGGTCAGTGCTCCATCTAATAGGAGCACAAACTCTAACTAACAATATCTACAGTATCTAACAATATCTAGT
>NC_045737.1:25992173-25994085 GCF_008692095.1 Etheostoma spectabile | reverse complement strand
CATTGTTTATCATGTTAATAGCTGTGAATCTGGACCTCCAGAGCGTTCTGAACAGTTAATAGTCTTGAAGACTTTTTAACTTTAACCTTGGCTAACATTAACTTAGCAGACAAATGGAGACTGAAAATAGTCAGCAGGATCCTTTGGGTGCCATCAGATTACAGAACAGTGAGACGTTATGTAGCTAAAATGCACAACCTATTATTGTAATGACAAACTCTTGCTATTTACTGTCGAGATTAGTATTTTTGAAAATAATTGTAAAGAGTATTTAATAAGTACATTCAACAAAACTGCAGCTGTTAGTTTTTTTTTGTTAATTCTACTACCCTCTTCTACCCCTCCATCTTTCACAGTGTAGTCATGTGAGGAAGGGATAGCATCACAACCTGTGGACAGCAGCAATGATAATAGCCACCAATAACTCTTTTAATATGCATGCTGTATATGTGAGAAATAAATTTAAGGATACTTAGACATTTTCTGGTGGAAAGTTAGACGATGATGTCAGTCCCCCACATAATGTCCTACCCATAGCATTAAAATGTATGTATGTTTAATCTATTGCTATGGTCATACCTCTGTGGTGTTAATATTAACCACATGGTTTAACTTAAAGTAAATACCACTATGCTGATCTTAGTTAACCTACTGTTAGTTACACATCAGTGGATGAGTATGGACATTGAGCACGGAATTGAAACAATATAATCTTTGCTGTGGCACAAAGTCTAACTGCATCACATGCCTTTGATATGATGTTTACTGTAATAATACATGTTTTAGACATTGAACATCATTTGAACTTCAATAATAATACTACAAGTGTCAACATAAAAAAAATCTCAAATGTTGAATTGACTGAGGTTTGATTTTCTGAAATGCTATTTTCCTGTTTTCTTACAGAAGGAAACAGGGTGAGACCTCTGCGCCACTGCAGCAGCTGTCCGATTCTTCCCCCTTCCAGTGAGTTCAACTGATCTGACTCATTAGTGTTATGTCAGTTATTCTTCAGTTTGTCTGGAGCTGTTGTCAGAGCAGCAACTACCTCAGCAGCTGTGCTACTAAACCCACAAAACTGCAGCATATTTTTACGTGAAGCCCAGACAAGAGCTCATTTCAGATACAAATGACTATCACTATGGACAATAACATTTTTTAACCATGTATGAAATAGGCTATGCATTGTAATCAAATTTGTTCTTTTAAAAATTAAATTAAATTTTGTTTGTGAGAGTACATAGATATTATGGTTAAATCAACAAAATGTTTGTGTGCTTCAAAACACACAAACAATTAGTTTAACCAATGGGACTCGAAAATATTTTTTTATTATTTAAATATTAATTGATTGATGATTAAATGACACATTGTCATTTAAACAATTTAATTTAGCAGATATATCTGGATTTGAAACTCGGCTCTATTAGAGTAAAACTCAATCATTTATGAGTAATAATTCTTTTAAATGTAATATCTATTCTTCAATGTTTCTTTTGGTTGTCAGAATTATTTGGGGGATAAGGTGATTTCTTGAGCTTTATTAATTTAAACTGTTTAGCTACATTTAAAGGGCCTGTCTTTAGTAATAGTAGCATGGTAGCTCATCATTAGTACAATCATATATAATATAATAATAATATAATTTTAATATTTAATATAATTAGCACAGAGTCCCTCATTTTCTCTTGGGTGCTTTAAATGGCAAGTCTGCTCAGAGTTTTGTTTCTCAGTTAGAAAAAAGAGAAACGAATTGAACATGTTGGTCCAAAGTCAGAGCCTGGTCCATAGTGACGCTTAATTTTGTAGGTAGAAGGAAGATACCAAGTACTAAGTAGGGAATCATCTACAATCCAGTTTTGGTCAAGTGAGTGTCAAAGTTCAGGCAATTATTTAAAATGGACAATTTTGT
>NC_045737.1:25967077-25992148 GCF_008692095.1 Etheostoma spectabile | reverse complement strand
CCATTGGGAGGAACCAGCAATTTCCTGGTCGCAAGCACTAGTCTCTAACCATTAGGCCGCCAGTGTCCCATATAGTTATGGAGGCATTATTGCCAACATCCACTCCTATCAGAGAGGTAGGAGGGGGACCACTGCAGGGCTGACCCAGAGATGCACACCCCTTGCCTACATATGTTGATTAGGAAATTGTAGTTCCCAGTGGCAAAAGCTGCACTGAGATGCAATAGTACCAAACAGAAAACACTCTCCTGCATCACCATGTTTCAAAAATATAATTTGAAAAAAATAGCTGAAAATAACTGTTTCTTTTGAGTCCCCCTATGGAAGCCAGACTGATACCTGTTAATGCTAGCAACTCCTTTCTATAACTTTGCCTATTGCTATACCTGGCAACTTGGAGATAGGCCTGTAATGTAAGGGTAGAGACTTCTCTTTGACAACGTACTTCAGATGTGAGTCCGAGGTCTAGATGGTTGACAGCTTTTTTGCTTGCCCACCAGTTACGGTGTATGTTTCATCATAATCCTGTTAGATGGGTCTTGTATCAGGTGCAGTACTTGTTCTTCATCCTAATTCAGGGTTCTCTTTACAGTGTCAGAGCTGAGGGTTGTTCTGCTGGGGAACAGCTGGTCTGAGAGGAGTTCAGTGGGGAACTTCATACTGGGAGAGACTGTGTTCAACACTGAGGAAGAACCAGACCACTGTCTGAGAGAAAAGGACAGTTGCAGGACAGAGGGATCGTTCTGATCAACACTCCAGATCTGCTGCATCCCAACATCTCTGAAATCAAACTAAGAAAACATGTAGAAAACTGTGTGAGACTCTCCGATCCTGGACCTCATGTGTTCCTGCTGGTTCTACAACCTGAAGACTTCACGAGAAACACCAAGTAAAGCTTTGCCAAATCTTGAAACTCTTCGTGATCATCATTTGACCATTCATTGATACTGATATCAACATCCAGAGAGGAGAGATCAGCTTCCAAAGACAAAGATGGACAAAACCAGTCATTAAAAAGACATGATCAAAATGTGTGAGA
The DNA here is from genome assembly GCF_008692095.1 of Etheostoma spectabile. NCBI lineage: Eukaryota > Metazoa > Chordata > Actinopteri > Perciformes > Percidae > Etheostoma > Etheostoma spectabile. Next base: position 25,991,109 of record NC_045737.1, on the reverse strand, counting down.
TACAGATACTTGAAGCAGAAGAACCTTGAACTTTCAGAGCTGTTAACACGTTTAATCAAACTGCAACAGAATACAATGGAGAGCATGTGAGTGTGATGTATTTGAGGATGCAGGTTTGATCATGACACAACATTGGACACATCAGTCCAGCTTTAAACCTGGTTCTGTGTGGGAGGAGAGGAGCAGGGAAGACTTCAGCAGCCAAGGCCATTTTAGGACAGACAGAGCTTCGTTCAGTCTCCAACTCATCAGAAGTGGTTAAACAATGGGAGAGGTTGTGGAGCGGGTTTCCTGGTGGAGCTGCCTGCCTTGTATGGAGAAAGTCAGGAGGTAGTGATGGAGAATCATTCAGGTGTATCTCCCTCTGTGATCCTGAGGGCGTACATGCCTTTATCCGGTCCTACCTGTGGGTCCCCTCATGATGAAGACAAGGGAGAGTTAGAGACATCCAGAACACTTTCAGCTCCGAGTCAACGACTTCACCATGATTCTGTTCACTCTGGAGTCAGATCCTAAAGCTCCAGCTGTTGTTAGTTTCTAAAAAGACAATGGCATCCAGGAGCTTTGTCAGAGCTGTGGAGGAAGATATTTTGTTTTCAACATCAACGATCAGCAGCAGATCCCAGAGCATCTGAATGCTGTGGAAATATGAGGAGTGAAGGATCCAGATGCTTCACAAAGGACACATTCACCAAGGCTCAGGTGGAGAAGGTTTCAAGACTTGAAGCTGAACTGCATGATGTGAACAAAATACTGCCGTAGGAGGTAATGATGAGAGTCAAGAGCAGAGAGTGTCTCAGGATGGTGCTGATTGGGAAGACTGGCAGTGGGAAGAGGGCAACAGCAAACACATTTTGGGCGAAAAGCACTTCAAAACCAGAATCACACCAAAGCCAGCGACCAGTCTGTAAGAAAGCAATGGGAGAGATTGATGGACGACCAGTTGTTGTCGTGAACACCCCGACTTGTTCGACAGACTTTGTCTGATGTAAGTTCCAGCAGGAGATCAAATGCATCAGCAATGTGTGTCTCCTGGACCTCATGTGGTTTTACTGGTGCTGCAGATCGGGAACTTCACACAGAAGCAAAAGACTCTGTGGAATGATCAAGAAATATTTTGGCAAGAAGTCTAAAGATTCATCATCATTATATTCACACAGAGGAGAGATGAGAGGACAGTTATTGAGAGTTATGTCGAACACTGTGATGGCTTTGTCCAAAAAACTCATCATGGACTGTGGGGAGATACAGGTCTTTAACAACAAAGATGACACAAACCGACACAAGTCAGAGAGCTGCTGACCAATATCGGACCATGGTGAAAGAAAATGGCGGCTGCTACAACAATGAGAGGTTTGACGACACAGAGGGATACATACAAATACAAGTGCAGAAGATCTTGAAAGAGAAGGAGAAGAGATGAAGAAAAAGGATGAGGACCTCCGGAGAAAACACAAGGAAGACTTTGAAAACACTGAAAACAAGTCAAAGAAGAGGAGAAAACTCAGAGTTAAAACAGCTACAGGAAAAAGAGAATGCATCAACAAGGAGCGGGAGAGAAGAGAAAGAAAGAAGGGAGGAAGATGAGAGGAGACACAAAAAACAAGAAGAAGCTTTGCGACAGGAATGGAGAAGGAAATTGAAAGCTACAGAGAAACAGCTCAATCAGAAAGAGAGCTAAAGGAAAACGCTGAGAGGAAGCTGGAGCTGTTTAAGAAAGACAAAGAGAGATCGAGAGCCTGGGATAAGGAAAGAAAGGAGATTGGACGAATACGTCAAGAGGTATAAAAAAATCTAGAGGGAGAAAACGTTCAGAGCTCCAAGAAGAGTACCATTATCGAGAAAAAAAAATGGATGTTTTTATGTGGTTGTGCTGTGCTGTTGTTTCTCTCGTTTCTATTATGTATATATTTCTGAGTTAGAACAACACAAACTGCAGACAGCCCTACAACAAGGTGGCAGGTTTACATTTATTGACTACACTACACATCAATGTCTCTATCGATTCCCAGGGCGTCATGCGAGGAGGGCCCAAAAAGATCCTGGAATGAATTGCTGTGGATGAGGGGAGGGGCCGTATAAAATGCCTTCTCCAGGGCCCAGAATTTTTACTAGCCCTTTGTGGACAGTAAAGCCATTTTCTCATATAACTCTGGACAATAGTCTTGAGTTTCCTTTTACACATGTAGCACCCAACAGGAGACATTTTTCCTTTGAGGCTGTTCTTACGTACTTAAATAATCAGTTTGATCTAAGCCGGGGGTGGCGCCTGGTAAGTTCCATTCCTTCATTTTTTTGACAATCTTGCGTGCCCCACGCAGTACCCAGAATTCCCGAATCGTGTTGTTTCCCATTAAGACATGTATTACGTAATTCTCATCCTTAGACCGGGTTCAAATTAGCACCATCTACATGCCAATGCTGGTGGCTGGTAGATTTGCTTCACTTACTAGTCGGAAAAACAATAGTTATTGAGTTGGTAAATTTAACATTACTTGCCATTTGGCTGTGGGACAGAAAAGTATTTTGAACCTGCTCTCGATGTTTGATATCTTTCAATAATGCACTAGCCCAATGATAGAAACGGCATCAAAATGCCCACACGTCACTGCTTCACTTCTCCAGACAATGGGCTGCTCTATTCATAGCACCGTGGGAGAATACACAGACTTGTATTAAGGAGCCGGTTAAATCAACTGATTCAGAACTGAAGCTCCTCTGTGTAGTGTGAAGATAAGTTCAGGGTTACAGTGCATGTTAAAGGGCCTTAATATTAATATGTGTATATTTAAAAAAAATAACTGTAAGTTTAAGACTCTGTATCATGACTGACACTAACCAGACATGTGAAATCAGGGTAGTTGAGAAGATCTCTATGCATGTTTATCTTAGCTTTGCGTAGGAGTAAAGACTGGAAGACATGGCTGTCATCAAAACTCAAAAAACACTCCCTCAAGCTACTGAAAATGGTCTTTTAGTAGTTAGACCAGGTGAGTCACAATCTGATCCAAATGTAAAGTGGATTTTGCTTTTAATTATGAAACAGCGCAAAGCTGAATAGTCAGTTTATAGACAGGACTCTTAATGCACAACTTTCATTTGTCAGTAAATCTTTAAAATTGACAGAAAACGGCTGGCATAAATATGCAGCAGCTGCATACTAAGACAATTCTAAAGGTGTTTGATGGAGCTAGCTAACAGTTTTCCCTTGCTTCCAGTCTTTGTGCCTAAGCTAGCTAAATAGCTGCTAAAATCAAATCTGTATTGAACAGACTAATATAGACTTGAAAGCTGTGCAAAAGATAATTTTAATTCGAGGAAGTCCTAATGAGTGTTAGTCGTTTGGCTAATCCCTATGCATTATTTGTTTTATTGTAACTCATTTTTTAAAACTCATTGATTCACATTCTGTATTTATAGTATTGCACCTTGATAAATATTTCTTAAGCTGGAACATGTTTTTTTGGGCTGCATGTTAGTGAAATACAGGGTTGTTTTGGAACATTTGTGTTGCGGAAGTAACCCTTGTCCTTACCTGTTTTGTACAGCCCAAGTATATAATGCTTTTTTTTACTTTAATGAGCAATTCAAGCAGCTATGGTATCACTTTTGTTTGTGATCCATTGTTCCCAATTGAAAATGAGGCTGTACAGAGTTTACCAAATAGATGCATGTATTTTCAGTCCTGGGAAGATCCTTTGTTCAGAAAGTACTTATACCACACTGTACAAAAACGAAGTTAGCCCTTCACTGAAAATGTTTTTGTTCTTCAGTAAGTATGGAAGGTAATTAGAAACTCAAGTTTTACAAAGTATTACAAATATAAACTGACAGAAACTGTCATGCTTCTTCTAAGTTTTCACCAAAGGTGTATCACTGTTCTTTATGAGCTCTTATTTGACACTTTCACAGTTCTGAATAAAATGCAGTTTGTATACTTTTTTTTCTAGGTGAATGTCTATATAATTAAATATTATATGACCAACTATTCACATCAAAAATAAATTGTACAATTTTCAATTTCTAAATGTTATTTGTGAAAAAGGAAATGTGCAACACATCCATATTTTAAGGTCATAAGAGACTAAAAGTAGTGGAAGGAGGGAGTTGTTATCCTGGAAAATAACAGAATTCAAAGTTGTTTTTCCTTATTTGAGTTTTCTACTTACACTCGCTCAGTGAGGTTGACTTCGATTGTGATTAGCATTAGTGAAGGAAGCATGTTATACTGATGTCCTGGGCCCTCATTCGGCAGTTTACTAATAGGTGAGTTTCACTCTGACAATTCAACCAGATGGTGGTGATGAAGAAGAGGAAGGCCTGAACAGACCAAATAGCTGAAGACATTCATTGAAACTGTTTTTTAAGCAACTTGTTGGCGCTTTAATTGTCCCAAATGTGTAGAGAGCTAGATGTGTGTATGGATCTGTGTTCTGTCTGTGATGGTTTATTCAATATGTTCAGGTAGGGATTAGAGTGCACTAATACATAAGTTATTTGACATTTGACACTGCAAGTCATACATTTATTGCAATTTACAACTAACACATTGGCAGACCTTAGATTTTTGTACATCCTGCAGTCCATTGGTTGGTGTAAAGTTCATGGTCTTTATGCGGTGTCTGTCCAGATATGACCTCACAGATAAAATTACATGAATTGTTTCTCTATTGTTTACCTTTGCATCAAGAAGCATCAGCTGTAGTCAAATCGGATATCCTACATTGTAAACTCCTGGCTTTGGGGCACATTTGGATGAAACATTTTTAGAAATTGCCACATATTAAAAGAATGCAGGTAGGAAAGAGTTTGACCAATTCTAAATGCTGCATTTGGAAACAGGATGAAAAATATAAATTTGTTTTACACTGAAGACAAAATTTGTAAATTTCTACTGGTGGCCTATTCAAACTAAAGCAATTTCTTTTAATGTCTAGCAAGCATTCCTTTCCATGTTACCATTGCGTGTAAAAACAAATTAGGTTTGCTTTAATGGCGTTTACTGAATTTATTTTATGAGCTGGTGGTTAAGCTTTCCAGATGTTTACATTAATTAAATTCCATTTGTTTTCTTTAGAGACCCTACCAAGGCTTAGTACTTGGCCACGCAATTAAGTTGCCAGCAATTTGATTCCATGACCCAGTTGAGGATGCTTGCCTCTTTACAAGTGCAGTCCTTAGTGCTACCAAATTTTAGAAATATCACATCCTAAATAGCATCCTCTTAGCAAGATCTTTTAGAAACTTAGGTGCAGATAAGGGAATTTGCCTTTGTTGTTTTAGAGGAAACATTTGATAAGAAAGTCCACTCAATGCTGCGCTTAAATCTCATTGCTGTGAATGCACAAATAACTAAAGCTAGCAGTAATCAACCCTCCCCTAGTCTGGTGGCAGCGCACAGTGACAGCTGTTAAATTTAAAGACTTTTTTGTAAAAAATTGGTGCTTGTTTTAAAGCATTTTAGTGATAAGGATCTTGCACAAGACAATTTAAGTGTATGAACTCAATGATGACAGAAAAGCTGTAAACAATTGACATGTTTATTGCTCAGTAAACATTGTGTAGAAAAGTTTAGCGCGAATACCGTTTTCGACCAGCCAGTAGTGGTTAACACCAGCAGAGTGAAAGCTGTGAGTAGAGGTAAAGAACATTTTCAGCAAGTGTTTGTAGGAGGTTCGGAGTTGATCTGCCGAGCTAACATAATGTAAACGTAGCTTGATTCAGCTTGTGTGTGGCATCTTAGTCAGAGAGTTCTAGTTGGAGGAACAATTCTGCCATGGCAGGAGAGGATGTGGAGCTTTCTAGAGCACTTGCGGTGGACGATGGCAGGGCCAGACTCATATACCCTCTTGCTGATCCCATCGCTGAAAGGTGAGAGGGAGGCCAGGATGGAACCACCGATCCAGACGAATACTCCTTTCTGGGGAGCGATGATCTGGAGGTGGAGAAAAATCGGTAAGATGGGGAGCAGTGATGCAGTAACATTTATGGACTGACCATTGTAAATGTTTTTATTAAGGAAACTGCCATACAACCAAAGGAAAAGATTGAAGATGTCATCTTTTGCAACTGTAACTTGATTTTCATAGTGGGTGGGGCAAGAGCAGAGATCTCCTTCTGCATGCGGTCCGCAATGCCAGGGTACTAAGTGGTGCCACCGGAGGACAGTATTAGCATACAGGTCCTTACGAATGTCTACGTCGCACTTCATGATGTGTGTGTAGTTGTCTCGTGGACACCAGCCGATTCCATTCTGACACACATGGACAGAAGTGTGTGTGACAATTAGAATTATGTCTATGCTCCTAAAGACTAGAAACAAAATACTGATGGCAGCGGATATAAGTCACTTACTGAAAAGTGTTCAGAAAACCTATACAAGATCAGAGTGATTGGTCAAAATTCAAGACTCTGTATCATGACTGACATAACCAGATGGGGGAAATTCAAATTTGGCTTCAAGGAAAGAGATTATTCAAGATTGACCAAGGAGAGGCAAGCCAGTGTGAATCCTGATAATTGCCGTTTCATAAAACGTACTTTGTGATAAAAGGGTCATTTTCACAGCCACTAGTCAATATTTGACTCATTTCTGTAGAAATACGTGTTAAACCTCAATACCACCGATAAATGAAGGCTGGAAGAGTGTCCTCGGGGAAACGGAACCGCTCGTTGCCGATGTGATGAACCTGTCCGTCAGGAAGCTCGTAGCTCTTCCAGGGTGGAAGAGGCTGAGCGGTCTGCATCTCCTGCTCAAAGTCCAGAGCCACGTAGCACAGCTTCTCCTAATGTCTCGTACAATCTCACGCTCGGACTGAAGTTCAGGAGTGAAAAATTTTGGTTTACAAAATTAAAGTAGAATCTTTTGAGGTACACTTTGTCTTTGAAAGGAAGTTAGATCCTAAACTGATCTGTTAAAGTGAAACTCATACAGTGGTGGTGAAGCGTAGCCTCTCTCTGGAGGATCTACAGAATAGTATGTCAGATCTCTGCCAGCCAGGTCAGACGCAGGAGGCATGAGGCAGAGCATAACTCATAGATGGGCACAGTGTGGCTGACACCGTCACCCGAGTCCATCACAATACCTGTGAGATAGGAACCACATTAACACACAACAGATGTTAACATAATTGAATACGAAACCAATGTCCTGCATTTGACACATTTAATGTTTTAGGATTTAACAGGCTAACTTAGAGACAGCTGTGTGTCCGACTTCTCACCGTGTGGTACGACCGGTAGGCGTACAGTGATAGGACGGCTTGGGATGGCCACATACATGGCAGGACAGTGAATGTCTCGAACATGATCTGGACCAAAAAAGAACGGTGTCACCGTAAAGCCAGGACAAACGAACAATACCCCGGTAGCTCATTCCCCAGTACGATAGTCAAGAATGTTAGTCTCAACCGATTTTGAAAGAGCATGAACACACCTGGGTCATCTTCTCCCTGTGTGGCCTGGGGTTGAGTGGAGCTCAGTCAACAGGACAGGATGCTCCTCTGGGCAACACGGAGTCGTTGTAAAGGTGTGATGCCAGAGATGTTGACAGAACAGCCCTTAGTGTAAAAGCTGTCGCATATCTATAACCAAGTGTTAGGCACATGTAAAGTCAAAGGTGGCTGAGGGCAGCTTCCACTGATTTTGTTCTCTAAATACATTGGAGGTTACTTCATTTACTAATATTTCACTGAAGATTCAAATATCCTACAGTGTAGTGAGATATGCCACTATCAATCTCCTGTTTAAAGTGATATCATCCCAATTTTACATGCATTTTCTGTGCAGTGCTTTTGGGCCAATAGTAATAGACAGTCTGAATCTCAATGACAGTCAGGAAAAATGATCTCCACCTTCTCCATGTCATCCCAGTTGGTGACGATGCCGCTGAATGGGTACTTCAGGGTCAGGATGCCCTTGCTCTGGGCCTCGTCTCCCACGTAAGCTGTCTTTCTGTCCCATTCCCACCAATCACACCCCGCCACACAAACAACCCCCTTTACTACACCTTGTTACACTGCATTCATCTGCTGGTTAGATGTTATAGTCATTGACACACAGGTGATGTTACACAATGTTGGTACCTGATGTCTGGGGCGACCAACGATGGAGGGAAGACGGCACGGGGGGCATCGTCTCCTGCAAAACCAGCTTTACACTGCCGGGAGCCGTTGTCAACAACGAGGGCTGCAACGTCATCTTCATGGCTGAAAAGGAAACATTAGATTATGCAACATGCTGCTTGTTTTTCTCCATAACACAACTTTGTTCTTTGTTGTCAATTTTTTAATTAATTTGCAGTGTCTGTAAATAAAAATTTAATAAAGTTTAATACTGTCTTAGCTTTCATCTTTCCTACCAACTCACCCACTGTTATAAAATCAGGAGTAACAGCTTAGTGATGGAACACCTGCCCGCCTGGTGAGTAAAAAGGTTGCATAACTTCTCAGCTGATTTTTTAACACTTGTGTAATATGTGGATTTACTGCAGGTTTCTCTTATGTTATGTCTTCACCCCCTCTTTTTAAACAGAACAAAACTCGACTCTATAAGCTACAGTCTCTTGAGCTGTATTTTGTATATTATGTAAATCACAGACACAGGCTGTTACTGAGCAACAAATTAAGTTTGTTATAATTCGGGGGTTTGATTTCGGATCTGAAAACAGGAAGTGTGAGATGCAGAAAGGAGAAGCCCTATTTGGACTGTCACACAACAACTTACTCACTGAAAAAGTTACAACTCAAATTTACAAATATTCCAGCACAATTGGTCTCAAAAACTTCTAAACCAAAAATAAACCATGTGACTTTCCACCATTGAAACAAAAGTGTGTGTTTTGTTTTTTTTAGACAAAGTAACTTCACAAGAACTATCATCCTAAGTGTTACAGATTGGGTTGTTGCTATCTGTCGCCAGTTAACCTTCGCCTACATGCCCAACAGTTTGTAACAACCTTTAATGTCGTTTTAAACCGCAGTTTTAGCTGCTGGGTAACGCTGATTGAGAGTCAACTTGCAAAGATACTCGTCAATGACAGGCTGATATCATCCACATTAGATAACGAAACCCAGGGTCGTTTGTGTACAGATCGGCTACCTTAGAGAAAGTACTTGCATTATTTGACCCTGAATAGCTTCTGTCAAAATGTCCAATTAACACTGACAAACAACTTTACAGGTATGATGGCTATTCGTTCAGGGGCCTGGTTAAAACTGACATGAATTAAATTTTAAAGCAGAGTAAGATGTCCGCGATGCTAGTCATCCCCTGCCTGTCCCACACCTGTGTGAGTCTGACTCTTGATCAATAGTCTTTTAATAAGACCCAACTGTAGCAGTTCGTTTTGCGATATATTTCACTAAAAAACACTTACACTTAAAACTGGCCAGAAACACTTTACCTGTGCAGGTGAGTTGGTGTGCGTCTGCCGGTGAAGTTTGCTGGTGTTTACCTACCACAGCTGTGCTGGAAATGCTGCCCCTCGAGCCAACCGCGCGGGTTTATTCGCGTACGCCGGACTGCTCGCGTTGTCCATAAAAGGTCACGCTCTCTCAGATGGCGCTCTCATTGTCAGGTGAAAAAATCCCTCGATTCTCTCAGCTCGCGTCCTGATTGGCTGGAGCAGGCATCTGTCTCAGAGGAAACAAAAAAAAAACTCAAGATGTCCACCTGATGAATGGGGTCAACCTCTCTTCATTTAGCTGGTTTTGTCTAGACCAACTCCTGAAGAAATATTTTTCTGTATAGCTGCTAATGCTTCACTGTGTTCACGGCTTGTCTCTAACTGTGTTGTTTTGCGCTGAGCCGATAGTTTGCAGTTGTTTTTTAACAGCAGAGAGTGAAACAGAACGTAACGATGTGGCCGTCTGAACAGACAGGCTGAAACTCACTATAAAGCTTCAGGGAAGCTGCAGATTCAGTGGATTAGTTCTGGATGTTCATTGAGGGACACCATTACATTTATTTCATACATTGTATTACAGAGTAGTGATTTAAGCTGCTTTAGAGTGGGGCTTGAAAGTTGCCCAAACTTTCAAGCCCCACTCTAAAGCAGCTTAAAGCAGGTAAAAAATTGTTGATGTGGATAAAGAAGTCAAGAAAAGATGGAAACATCTCCAAAGGCATCAAATGACAGATAGACATTCGTACAAAATGTCACAAAAAGTTAGATTTTATTTCCATCATTTACACTTTCAAATAACAAAAAACAAAAATGGCATCTGTAAAAGTTTGGGCACCTGCGAGTTAAACCTTGTATTGCCCCCTTTGGACAAGTATCACAGCTTGCAATTCTTCTTACAAGTCTTCTAGGTCTTTGAGATTTCCGGGCTGTCTGTCACGCACTGCTTTTTTAAGGTCTATCCATAGATTTTCAATATGTTGAGTCAGGAGATGTGAAGGCCAGGCAAAACACAATTGAAATATGTGTGCAGGGCAACTTTAATCACCTTATTCATCTATAATAATCATTTAAGATTGTTTGTAACTGTATTTGCTTCCTGTCATGTTATTGAGGCTAGAGTTTGCAATGTACAGTTTCACATTCAATGCATTTCCTTTAATACACGTTTAAACAATGTATTGCTCACTATGAAGAGTGTTGATTGTGTTGGAAACAGTAAGGAAGAGATTTGACGTCAGATTTTTTTCGTACTATCAGTGTTTTTGTTTTTCAGGTTCTTCACTGTGCCGAGAGAGATGTTATATCTGATGTAATACAAAGGGTAGGAACAGAAACATCGTGTGAATGGTGGTGGTTTTGGTATGGTTTCAAGCTGCAAGGAAATCCTGCAAATCAGGAATGTCAATGTGAGTTTATAGTTGACTCATTACAATATTATGCTCCCTGTGTTCTTCTCTTTGACTGAAAGCCTTGAAGTCTTATCTTGTGCATAATTTGACACTATCTTCCCAAATTATAGCTTGTTTGGGATATTTTGAGTCTCCAATACATTTTGAAAGGTTGTTGAGTTTGGAGAATGTTTGGATGCACATGTTTATAATTTGACCCACATGGGATTGCACAGTGGGTGTAATGAATCACATGAAATGGTCTTCTTAGACAGTTGAATGTGTGTGAGTGGCTTGATGATGAGCTTATTTTTAATAACTTACATGCAGTGATGGTTAGTGTGAATAAAGAATTTGGTTTCACACAGGACCAAACACTATCTTCTGGGTGGGAGTCTGTGTTCCATCCACTCCCAAACTCTTCCAAACGCAATAGTAGGAACAGTGAATTGAGAGCAGCCTCAATAAACACACAGATGCCAAAAAATACATGATATTTCACAGTTTTAGACTGTATTTATTTAGCGTAACTGGGTTCTTGTGCCCTATGAAGTATAGTTTTGTGTTTGATTTCTTAACCCCCCTTGGATCTGAGAAATTATGCACAAAAATGCACAAGACAGATTTCTCTGGCTTAAGTTTTCGTCTCTAAGGGTAATTTTGAAACCTTGAAAGGTGACTGTTTTTGTGTCGCTGTGAATTCCAAGTATTTGTCGACTATTCACTGGAAACCTCTACTTCCTCCCAAACCCTCAGCTAACTGCTTGGTTTGTTCCGTCCCTCATCTTTTATCCTTCTCTACATCCTCACTAATATACTGTCAAAACTTCAAAGTTTCTAAGTATATCAGTAAAATGTAGTTGAAGTACTTAAGTAAAGTTTGGTTTTGCAGTAGTGTGGGCATTTCACGCTTAGTGTTTTCCAATTTATATAAGATGTTTCTGGATTATAATTACTGGAGCTTCAATTTTTTTTCAGTGTTTTAAACATTTAACTGGTACTTGAGACACAATGACGCAACCTGTGACATATGTCCCAACCCCCTGTCCCCGCCCAATTCTGCTAAAATACATACAAATTTCCTGCTTTACACTCAGATTGTAGTTCTACATCAACTTTTTTTTCAAAACACTTCCTACAATTCTCTACATTTGGCACAACCTACTATCCACTCTGACTCCTCACATGGACAACGCCATGTTGCACAATAAAAGGCCACAGATGAGCTTTTCTGTTCTTGGCCTACAGTACAGTACATTGAGTACAGTAAGAGGAGGAAGATGGAAAGCGAGAGAGACCAAAAAAATCTGAGTCCAGGCCACTTTTGTCTGACAGTGAGGGAGTTTTGGTAGAGAGGAATAACAAACTTGAGAAGCCTTAAAGTGAAATCTATGACTGCAATCCCATACGTATGTTTATACAATCCTGCAAGCTATGGCAGATGCACCTGCAGATAAGCTTAGAAGATTTTCAGGGCTGGGTTCCCCATGCTTGGTGAAGTTCCCATTTTGTTGGTTAGGGGGAACATTGTCTGTAATGTTGATGAAGTAACTGTGGGTCAGACTGAAAACAGAAGACAGGATCAGCCTATTTGGTGTTCCTGTTATTTTGTGTCCACACCATGAACCTGCAGAACATGTCAGTACATTTAATTATGACCAGAAATGTCCTCTTTCAAGAATTATGCTTTTGTAAAGCATAACAATATTTAATTAAGAAAAAAAATTCAAAAGCTTTTTGCTTTTTTAACTTCTAACTTGTGTTACCTGACACTGTTTTCAGATTTCAGGGTGGGGGGTGCGGTCCTCGCTAGGTGTGACCCTCCCCTGCATATCGGACCAAAGCTTCTTCCCATCGTTGTCCTTGTAAGGACTTAACGGCAGCTGAGCCACTAAAGGACACACTGCTGCTAGGAGGGGAAGTTAGATTCACTGAAGTCTGGCTAACACTCGGGTGTTATATGCAACACAAATGAGGAAGTGTTCTTTAAACTTTAAAAAAAACGTTATAAAATTAAAATACTTTAGTGAGCTCAGGAATACTTTACATGTTGAACGAAAAACCATTCTTCAAAATGAATATTTTAACTTCTACGTTCTGTTGTACTCCTACAAGACTGGAAAGGAGTTGTAATGAGTAGTTTGGCTAAGGCATTGTGCTGCTCCTTTCCTATATGGACATAAGTGCAGATAAAATTCAATCACAGGACATACACACCTGCTGTCCTGCTGGCTTGAGATGTACAACACATATACTTTATTTCCACAACATTTAGCCAAAGGATGCCGGTAAAAATACGCTCATAAAATAATGCAGGATTCCAATTGGTGTCACTCAAAATAAACTGTGACTTTACTCAGTACAATTTGTAGATATTTGTACTTGAGTAGTTTAATTTTCGCTCCTTTCTACTTACAGTTCAGTATTTATGTTTTTATTCCACAACATTTATCTGAAAGTGTAAAAGTACTTTGCATAAAGTTTAAATGCCAAAATAAATATATGTTGAATTTATCAGATATACATCTTATAGATTAGATAGATAGAGAGATGACAATACTTTTTATCCCCTGGGGGGGAAATTGGTTGTTTTATCCTGGACCTCATGTGTTCCTGCTGGTTCTACAACCTGAAGACTTCACTGAGAAACACAAAGTAAAGCTTTGCCAAATCTTGAAACTCTTCTGTTATCAATCATTTGACCATTCATTGATACTGATATCATCACCCAGAGAGGAGAGATCAGCTTCCAAAGACAAAGATGGACAAAACCAGTCATTAAAAGACATGATCACAATGTGTAGATACAGATACTTGAAGCAGAAGAACCTTGAACTTTCAGAGCTGTTAACACGTTTAAATCAAACTGCAACAGAATACAATGGAGAGCATGTGAGCTGTGATGTATTTGAGGATGCAGGTTTGATCATGACACCAACATCTGGACACATCAGTCCAGCTTTAAACCTGGTTCTGTGTGGGAGGAGAGGAGCAGGGAAGACTTCAGCAGCCAAGGCCATTTTAGGACAGACAGAGCTTCGTTCAGTCTCCAATCATCAGATGTGGTTAAACAATCGGGAGAGGTGTGTGGAGTCGGGTTTCCTGGTGGAGCTGCCTGCCTTGTATGGAGAAAGTCAGGAGGTAGTGATGGAGAGATCATTCAGGTGTATCTCCCTCTGTGATCCTGAGGGCGACATGCCTTTATCCTGGTCCTACCTGTGGGTCCCCTCCATGTGAAGACAAGGGAGAGTTAGAGACCATCCAGAACACTTTCAGCTCTCGAGTCAACGACTTCACCATGATTCTGTTCACTCTGGAGTCAGATCCTAAAGCTCCAGCTGTTGTTAAGTTTCTAAAAAGACAATGGCATCCAGGAGCTTTGTCAGAGCTGTGGAGGAAGATATTTTGTTTTCAACATCAACGATCAGCAGCAGATCCCAGACTCTTGATGCTGTGGAAAATATGAGAGTTGAAGGATCCAGATGCTTCACAAAGGACACATTCACCAAGGCTCAGGTGGAGAAGGTTTCAAGACTTGAAGCTGAACTGCATGATGTGAAACAAAATACTGCCGTAGGAGGTAATGATGAGAGTCAGAGCAGAGAGTGTCTCAGGATGGTGCTGATTGGGAAGACTGGCAGTGGGAAGAGTGCAACAGCAAACACCATTTTGGGCGAAAAGCACTTCAAACCCAGAATCACACCAAAGCCAGCGACCAAGTCTTGTAAGAAAGCAATGGGAGAGATTGATGGACGGCCAGTTGTTGTTGTGAACACCCCCGACTTGTTCGACAAGACTTTGTCTGATGATAAAGTTCAGCAGGAGATTCATAAATGCATCAGCATGTTGTCTCCTGGACCTCATGTGTTCTTACTGGTGCTGCAGATCGGGAACTTCACACAGAAGAAAAGACTCTGTGGAACTGATCAAGAAATATTTTGGCAAGAATCTAAGATTCATCATCATTATATTCACCAGAGGAGACGATCTGGAGGACCAGTTATTTGAGAGTTATGTCGAACACTGTGATGGCTTTGTCAAAAAACTCATCATGGACTGTGGAGGGAGATACCAGGTCTTTAACAACAAAGATGACACAAACCGCACACAAGTCAGAGAGCTGCTGACCAATATCGAGACCATGGTGAAAGAAAATGGCGGCTGCTACAACAATGAGATGTTTGACGACACAGAGGGATACATACAAATACAAGTGCAGAAGATCTTGAAAGAGAAGGAAGAAGAGATGAAGAAAAAGGATGAGGACCTCCGGAGAAAACACAAGGAAGACTTGAAAACACTGAAAAGCAAAGTCAAAGAAGAGGAGAGAGAACTCAGAGTAAAACAGCTACAGGAAAAAGATGAATGCATCAACAAGGAGCGGGAGAAGAGAAAGAAAGAACGGGAGGAAGATGAGAGGAGACACAAAAAACAAGAAGAAGCTTTGCGACAGGAATGGAGAAGGAAATTGGAAGCTTCAGAGAAAACAGCTCAATCAGAAAGAGAGCTAAAGGAAAACGCTGAGAGGAAGCTGGAGCTGTTTAGAAAAGAGACAAAGAGAGATCGAGATGCCTGGGATAAGGAAAGAAAGGAGATCTGGGAACGAATACGTCAAGAGGATAAAAAAAATCTAGAGGAGGAGAAAAACAGCTTCAGGAAGCTCCAAGAAGAGTACCATTATAAGAGAAAAAAATGGATGTTTTATGTGGTTGTGCTGCTGTTGTTTCTCTCGTTTCTATTATGTTATATATATTTCTGAGTTAGAAACACACAAACTGCAGACAGCCCTACAACAAAGGTGGCAGGTTTACATTTATTGACTACACTACACATCAATGTCTCTATCTTGATTACCCAGGGCCGTCATGCGAGGAGGGCCCAAAAAGATCCTGGAATGAATTGCTGTGGATGAGGGGAGGGGCCGATAAATAATGCCTTTCTACAGGGCCCAGAATTTTTTACTACGCCCCTTTGTGACAGTAAAGCCATTTTCTCATATTAACTCTGGACAATGTCTTGAGTTTTCCTTTTACACATGTAGCACCCAACAGGAGATTTTTCCTTTTGAGGCGTGTTCTTACTTACTGTAAATAATCAGTTTGATCTAAGCCGGGGTGGCGCCTGGGTAGTTCCATTCCTTCCATTTTTTTGACAATCTTGGCGTCCGCCCTCACGACAGAATTTCCCGAATCGTGTTGTTTCTCCATTAAGACATGTATTACGTAATTCTTCATCCTTAGACAGGGTTCAAAATTAGCACCATCTACATGCCAAATGCTGGTGGCTGGTAGATTTGCTTCACTTACTAGTCGAAAAACAATAGTCTATTGAGCTGCTGGTAAAATTTTAACATTTACTTGCCATTTGGCTTGTGGACGAAAAGTTAATTTTGAACCCTGCTCTCAGATGTTTATATTCTTTCAATAATGCACTAGCCCAATGATAGAAACGGCATCAAAATGCCCACACGCTCACTGTCTTCACTTCTCCAGACAATGGGCTGCTCTATTCACTAGCCGTGGGAGAATACACAGACTTTGTATTAAGGAGCCAGTCAAATCAAACTGATTCAGACATCTGAAGCTCCTCTGTGTAGTGTGAAGATAAGTTCAGGGTTACAGTGCATGTGTAAAGGCGCTTAATATTAATATGTGTATATTTAAAAAAAAATAACTGTAAGTTTAGACTCTGTATCATGACTGACACTAACCAGACATGTGAAATTCAGGGTTAGTTGAGAAGATCTCTATGCATGTTTATCTTAGCTTTGCGTAGTAGAAAGACTGGAAGCACTGGCTGTCATCAAAACTCAAAAAACACTCCCTCAAGCTACTGAAAATGGTCTTTTTAGCTAGTTAGCTACCAGGTGAGTCACAATCTATCCAAATGTAAAGTGGATTTGCTTTTAATTATGAAACATGGCAAAGCTGAATAGTCCAGTTTATAGACAGGACTCTTAATGCACAACTTTCATTTGTCAGTAAATCTTTTAAAATTGACAGAAAACGGCTGCATAAATATGCAGCAGCTGCATAGCTAAGACAATTCTAAAGGTGTTTGATGGAGCTAGGCTAACAGTTTTCCCTTGCTTCCAGTCTTTGTGCTAAGCTAGCTAAAATAGCTGCTAAAATAAATCTGTATTGAACAGACTAATTAGACTTGAAAGCTGTGCAAATAAGATAATTTATTAAATGTCAGAGAAGTCCTAAATGAGTTGTTAGTCGTTTGGCTAATCCACTATGCATTATTTGTTTTATTGTAACTCATTTTTTAAACTCATTGATTCACAAATTCCTGTATTTATAGATATTGTCACCTTGATTACTAATACTTCTTAAGCTGGAACATGTTTTTTTGGGCTGCATGTTAGTGAAAATCACAGGGGTTGTTTGGGAACATTTGTGTTGCTGGAAGTAACCCTTGTCCTTACCTGTTTTGTACAGCCCAAGTATATAATGCTTTTTTTTACTTTAATGAGCAATTCAAGCAGCATATGAGTATCACTTTTGTTTGTGATCCATTGTTCCCAATTGAAAATGAGGCTGTACAGAGTTTACCAAATAGATGCATGTATTATTCAGTCCTGGAGAAGATCCTTTTGTTCAGTAAAAGTACTTATACCACACTGTACAAAAACGAAGTTAGCCCTTCACTGAAAATGTTTTTTGTTCTTCAGTAAGAGTATGGAAGGATAATTATGAACTCAAGTTTTACAAAGTATTACAAATATAAACTGACAGAAACTGTCATGCTTCTTCTAAGTTTCACCAAAAGGTTGTATCACTGTTCTTTAATGAGCTCTTATATTTGACACTTTCACAGTTCTGATAAAATGCAGTTTGTATACTTTTTTTCTAGGTGAAATGTCTATATAATTAAATATATATATTGACCAACTATTCACATCAAAATAAATGTACAATTTTCAATTTTCTAAATGTTATTGTGAAAAAAGGAAATGTGCAACACATCCATATTTTAAGTCAATAAGAGACTAAAAGTAGTGGAAGGAGGGAGTTGTTATCCTGTGGAAAATAACAGAATTCAAAGTTGTTTTTCCTTATTTGAGTTTTCTACTTACACTCAGCTCCAGTGAGGTTGACTTCAGGATTGTGATTAGCATTAGTGAAGGCAGCATGTTAATACTGATGTCCTGGGCCCTCATTCGGCAGCTTTACATAATAGGTGAGTTTCACTCTGACAAATTCAACCCAGATGGTGGTGGTGAAGAAGAGGAAGGCCTGAACAGACCAAATAGCTGAAGACATTCACTTGAAACTGTTTTTAAGCAACTTGTTGGCTCTTTAATTGTCCCAAAATGTGTAAGAGCAGCTAGATGTGTGTATGGATCTGTGTTCTGTCTGTGATGGTTTATTCAATATGTTTCAGGTAGGGATTAGAGTGCACTAATACATAAAGTTATTTGACATTTTGACACTGCAAGTCAATACATTTATTGCAATTTACAACTAATCCATTGGCAGACCTATAGTATTTTGTCACATCCTGCAGTCCATTGGTTGGTGTAAAGCTTCATGGTCTTTATGCAGGTGTCTGTCCAGATATGACCTCACAGATAAAATTACATGAAATTGTTTCTCCTATTGTTATCCTTTGCATCAAGAAGCATCAGCTGTAGTCAAATCAGGGATATCCTACATTGTAAACCTCCTGGCTTTGGGGCACATTTGGATGAAACATTTTTAGAAATTGCCAAATATTAAAAGAATGCAGGTAGGAAAGAGTTTGACCAAATTCATAAATGCTGCATTTGGAACACAGGATGAAAAATATAAAATTTGTTTTACACTGAAGACAAAATTTGTAAATTTCTACATGGTGGCACTATTCAAACTAAAGCAATTTCTTTTAATGTCTAGCAAGCATTCCTTTCCATGTTACCATTGCGTGTAAAAACAAATTAGGTTTGCTTTAATGGCGTTTACTGAATTTATTTTATGAGCTGGTGGTTAAGCTTTCCAGATTGTTTTACATTAATTAAATCTCATTTGTTTTCTTTAGAGACCTTACACCAAGGCTTAGTACTTGGCCACGCAATTAAGTTGCCAGCAATTTGATTCCATGACCCAGTTGAGGATGCTTGCATCTTTACAAGTGCAGTCCTTTAGTGCTACCAAATTTTAGAAATATCACATCCTAAATAGCATCCTCTTAGCAAGATCTTTTAGAAACTTAGGTGCAGATAAGGGAATTTGCCTTTGTTGTTTTAGAGGAAACATTTGATAAAGAAAGTCCACTCAATGCTGCGCTTAAATCTCATTGCTGTGAATGCACAAATAACTTAAAGCTAGCAGATAATCACCTCCCCTAGTCTGGTGGCAGCAGCACAGTGATCAGCTGTTAAAATTTAAAGACTTCTTTTGTAAAAATTGTGCTTTGTTTTAAAGCATTTTTAGTGATAAGGATCTTGCACAAGACACATTTAAAAGTGTATGAACTCAATGATGACAGAAAAGCTGTAAACAATATTGACATTTTATTGCTCAGTAAACATTGCTGTAGAAAAATGTTTAGCGAGAATACCGTTTTCTTTGACCAGCAGTAGTAGTTAACACCAGCAGAGTGAAAGCTGTGAGTAGAGGTTAAAGAACATTTTCAGCAAGTGTTTGTAGGAGGTTCGGAGTTGATCTGCCGAGCTGAAACATTAATGTAAACGTAGCTTGATTCAGCTTGTGTGTGGCATCTTAGTCTGAGAGAGTTCTAGTTGGAGGGAACAATTCTGCCAGGGCAGGAGGGGATGTGGAGCTTTCTAGAAGCACTTGCGGTGGACGATGGCAGGGCCAGACTCATCATACTCCTGCTTGCTGATCCACATCTGCTGAAAGGTTGAGAGGGAGGCCAGGATGGAACCACCGATCCAGACGGAATACTTCCTTTCTGGGGGAGCGATGATCTGGAGGTGAGAAAAATCGGTAAGATGGGGAGCAGTGATGCAGTAACATTTATGGACTGACCATTGTAAATGTTTTTATTAAGGAAACTGCCATACAACCAAAGGAAAAGATTAAGAGTCATCTTTTGCAACTGTACCTTGATTTTCATAGTGGGTGGGGCAAGCGCAGAGATCTCCTTCTGCATGCGGTCCGCAATGCCAGGGTACATAGTGGTGCCACCGGAGAGCACAGTATTAGCATACAGGTCCTTACGAATGTCTACGTCGCACTTCATGATGCTGTTGTAGGTTGTCTCGTGGACACCAGCCGATTCCATTCCTGAACACATGGACAGAAGTGTTTGTGACAATTAGAATTATGTCTATGCTCCTACAAGACTAGAAACAAAATACTGATGGCAGCGGATATAAGTCACTTACTGAAAAGTGTTCAGAAAACCTATACAAGATCAGAGTGATTGGTCAAAATTCAAGACTCTGTATCATGACTGACAATAACCCAGATGGGGGAAATTCAAATTTGCTTCAAGGAAAGAGATTATTCAAGATTGACCAAGGAAGAGGCAAGACCAGTGTGAATCCTGATAATTTGCCGTTTCATAAAACGTACTTTGTGATAAAAGGGTCATTTTCACAGCACTAGTCAATATTTGACTCATTTTCTGTAGAAATACTGTGTTAAACCTCAATACCCACCGATAAATGAAGGCTGGAAGAGTGTCTCGGGGCAACGGAACCGCTCGTTGCCGATAGTGATGACCTGTCCGTCAGGAAGCTCGTAGCTCTTCTCCAGGGTGGAAGAGGCTGAAGCGGTCTGCATCTCCTGCTCAAAGTCCAGAGCCACGTAGCACAGCTTCTCCTTAATGTCTCGTACAATCTCACGCTCGG
The DNA here is from genome assembly GCF_008692095.1 of Etheostoma spectabile. Classification (NCBI taxonomy): domain Eukaryota; kingdom Metazoa; phylum Chordata; class Actinopteri; order Perciformes; family Percidae; genus Etheostoma; species Etheostoma spectabile. The sequence continues at coordinate 25,970,513 of NC_045737.1, read as the reverse complement.
CTGAAGTTCAGGAGTGAAAATATTTTGGTTTACAAAATTAAAGTAGAATCTTTTGAGGTTACACTTTGTCTTTGAAAGGAAAGTTAGATCCTAAACTGATTCTGTTAAAGTGAAACTCATACCAGTGGTGGTGAAGCTGTAGCCTCTCTCTGTGAGGATCTTCATCAGATAGTCTGTCAGATCTCTGCCAGCCAGGTCCAGACGCAGGATGGCATGAGGCAGAGCATAACCCTCATAGATGGGCACAGTGTGGCTGACACCGTCACCCGAGTCCATCACAATACCTGTGAGATAGGAACCACATTAACACAACCAACAGATGTTCCAACATAATTGACTACGAAACCCAATGTCCTGTCATTTGACACATTTAATGTTTTAGGATTTAACAGGCTAACTTAGAGACACGCTTGTGTCCGACTTCTCACCTGTGGTACGACCGGAGGCGTACAGTGATAGGACGGCTTGGATGGCCACATACATGGCAGGACAGTTGAATGTCTCGAACATGATCTGGACCAAAAAGAAACAGGTGTCACCGTAAAGCCAGGACAACCGAACAATACCCCGGTAGCTCATTCCCCAGTACGATAGTCAAGAATGTTAGTCTCAACCGATTTTAAAGAGCATGAACACACCTGGGTCATCTTCTCCCTGTTGGCCTTGGGGTTGAGTGGAGCTTCAGTCAACAGGACAGGATGCTCCTCTGGGGCAACACGGAGCTCGTTGTAAAAGGTGTGATGCCAGATCTGTTTGACAGAACAGCCACTTAGTTTGAAAAGCTTGTCGCATTACTCTATAACCAAGTGTTAGGCAAATGTAAAGTCAAACGGTGGCTGAGGGCAGCTTCCACTGATTTTGTTCTCTAAATACATTGGAGGTACTTCATTTACTAATATTTCACTGAATGATCAAATATCCTACAGTGTAGTGAGATATGCCACTATCAATCTCCTGTTTAAAGTGATATCATCCCAATTTTACATGCAATTTTCTGTGCAGTGCTTTTGGGCCAATAGTAATAGACAGTCTGAATCTCAATGACTCAGGAAAACATGATCTCACCTTCTCCATGTCATCCCAGTTGGTGACGATGCCGTGCTCAATGGGGTACTTCAGGGTCAGGATGCCCCTCTTGCTCTGGGCCTCGTCTCCCACGTAGCTGTCTTTCTGTCCCATTCCCACCATCACACCCTGCCCACACAAACACCCCCTTTACTATCACTTGTTACACTGCATTCATCTGCTGGTTAGATGTTATAGTCATGACACACAGGTGATGTTTACACAATGTTGGTACCTGATGTCTGGGGCGACCAACGATGGAAGGGAAGACGGCACGGGGGGCATCGTCTCCTGCAAAACCAGCTTTACACATGCCGGAGCCGTTGTCAACAACGAGGGCTGCAACGTCATCTTCCATGGCTGAAAAGGAAACATTTAGATTAATGCAACATGCTGCTTGTTTTCTCCCATAACACAACTTTGTTCTTTTGTCAATTTTTTTAATTAATTTGCAGTGTCTGTAAATAAAAATTTAAATAAAGTTTAATACTGTCTTAGCTTTCATCTTTTCCTACCAACTCACCCACTGTTACAAAATCAGGAGTACAGCTTAGTGATGGAACACCTGCCCGCATGGTGAGTAAAAAGGTTGCATAAACTTCTCAGCACTGATTTTTAACACTTGTGTAATATGTGGATTTACTGCATGGTTTCTCTTAATGTTATGTTCTTCACCCCTCTTTTTAAACAGAACAAAACTCGACTCTATAAGCTACAGTCTCTTGAAGCTGTATTTTTGTATATTATGTAAATCACAGCACACAGGCTGTTACTGAGCAACAAATTAAGTTTGTTATAATTCAGGGGGTTTGATTCTGGATCTGAAACAGGAAGTGTGAGATGCAGAAAGGAGAAGCCCTAATTTGGACTGTCACACACACAACTTACTCACTGAAAAAGTTACAACTCAAATTTACAAATATTCCAGCACAAGTTGGTCTCAAAAACTTCTAAACACAAAAAATAAACCATGTGACTTTCCACATTGAAACAAAAGTGTGTGTTTTGTTTTTTTTAGACAAAGTAACTTCACAAGAAATATCCTAAGTGTTTACAGATTTGGGTTGTTGCTCATCTGTCGCCAGTTAACCTTCGCCTACATGCCCAACAGTTTGTAACTAACATTTTAATGTCGTTTTAAACCGCAGTTTTAGCTGCTGGGTAACGCTGATTGAGAGTCAACTTGCAAAGATCTCGTCAATGACAGGCTGATATCATCCACATTAGATAACGAAACCAGGGTCGTTTGTGTACAGATCGGCTACCTTAGAGAAGTACTTGCATTATTTTGACCCTGAACATAGCTTCTGTCAAAATGTCCCAATTAACACTGACAAACAACTTTACAGGATATGATGGCTATTCGTTCAGAGGGCTGGTTAAAACTGACATGAATTAAATTTTAAAGCAGAGTAAGATGTCCGCGATGCTAGTCATCCCCTGCCTGTCCCACACCTGTAGTGAGTCTGACTCTTGATCAATAGATCTTTTAATAAGACCCAACTGTAGCAGTTTCGTTTTGCGATATTTCACTAAAAAAACACTTACACTTAAAACTTGCCAGAAACAGCTCTTACCTGTGCAGGTGAGTTTCGGGTGCGTCTGCCGGTGAAGTCTTGCTGGTGTTTACCTACCACAGCTGTGCTGGAGAATGCTACCCCTCGAGCCAAACCGCGCGGGTTTTATTCGCGTACGCCGGACTGCTCGCGTTGTCCATAAAAGGTCACGCTCTCTCAGCTGGCGCTCTCATTGGTCCAGGTGAAAAAGATCCCTCAGATTCTCTCAGCTCGCGTCCTGATTGGCTGGAGCAGGCATCTGTCTTCAGAGGAAACAAAAAAAAAACTCAAGATGTCCACCTGATGAATGGTGGTCAACATTCTCTCTCATTTAGCTGGTTTTGGTCTAGACCAACTCCTGAAGAAATATTTTTCTGTATAGCTGCTAAATGCTTCACTGTGTTCACCGGCTTGTCTCTAACTGTGTCTGTTTGCTGCTGAGCCGATAGTTTGCAGTTGTTTTTTAACAGCAGAGAGTGAAACAGAACGGTAACGATGTGGCCGGTCTGAACAGACCAGGCTGAAACTCACTATAAAGCTTCAGGGAAGCTGCAGATTCAGTGGATTAGTCTCTGGATGTTCATTGAGGGACACCCATTACATTTATTTCATACATTGATATTATACAGAGTAGTGATTTAAGCTGCTTTAGAGTGGGGCTTGAAAGTTGCCCAAACTTTCAAGCCCCACTCTAAAGCAGCTTAAAAGCAGGTAAAAAAATGTGTTGATGTGCATAAAGAAGTCAAGAAAAGATGGAAACATCTCCAAAAGGCATCAAATGACAGATTAGACATTCGTACAAAATGTCACAAAAA
>NC_045737.1:25966851-25967067 GCF_008692095.1 Etheostoma spectabile | reverse complement strand
ATTTTATTTCCATCATTTACACTTTCAAAATAACAAAAAACTAAAAAATGGCATCTGTAAAAGTTTGGGCACCCTGCAGAGTTAATACCTTGTATTGCCCCCTTTGGACAAGTATCACAGCTTGCCAATTCTTCCTTACAAGTCTTCTAGGTCTTTGAGATTTCCGGGCTGTCTGTCACGCACTGCTTTTTTAAGGTCTATCCATAGATTTTCAAA
>NC_045737.1:25908274-25966841 GCF_008692095.1 Etheostoma spectabile | reverse complement strand
TTGAGGTCAGGAGATTGTGAAGGCCATGGCAAAACACAATTGAAATATGTGTGGCAGGCCAACTTTAATCAACCTTATTCATCTATAATAATCCATCTTAAGCTTGTTTGTAACTGTATTTGCTTCCTGTCATGTTATTTGAGTGCTAGAGTTTGCAATGTACAGTTTCACATTCAATGCATTTCCTTTAATACACGTTTAAACAATGTATTGCTCACTATGAAGAGTGTTGATTGTGTTGGAAGCAGTAAGGAAGAGATTTGACTGTCAGATTTCTTTTCCTGTACTATCAGTGTTTTTGTTTTTCAGGTTCTTCACTGTGCCAGAGAGGATGTTATATCTGATGTTAATACAAAAGGGTAGGAACAGAAACTCCAGTGTGAATGGTGGTGGTTTTGGTATGGTTTCAAGCTGCAAGGAAAATCCTGCAAATCAGGAATGTCAATGTGAGTTTATAGTTTGACTCATTACAATATTTATGCTCCCCTGTTGTCTTCTCTTCTTGACTGAAAAGCCTTGAAGTCTTATCTTGTGCATAATTTGACACATATCTTCCCAAATTATAGCTTGTTTGGGATATTTGAGTCTCCACAATACATTTTGAAAGGTTGTGTGAGTTTGAAGAATGTTTGGATGCACATGTTTATAATTATTGACCCACATGGGATTGCACAGTGGTTAGTAATGAATCACATGAAATGTGTCTTTCTTAGACATGTTGAATGTGTAGTGAGTGGCCTTTGATGATGAGCTTATTTTTTACATAACTTACATGCAGTGATGGTTATGTGTGAATAAAGATGACTTTTGGTTTCACACAGGACACAAACACTATTCTTCTGGGTGGGAGTCTGTGTTCCATCCACTCCCAAACTCTTCCAAACGCAATAGTAGTAACAGTGAATTGAGAGCAGCCTCAATAAACACACAAGATGCCAAAAAAATACATGATTTCACAGTTTTAGACTGTATTTTATTTAGCGTTAACTGGGTTCTTGTGCCCTATGAAGTATAGTTTTGTGTTTGATTTCTTAAACCCCCCTTGGATCTGAGAAATTATGCACAAAAACTGCACAAGACAGATTTCTCTGGCTTAAGTTTTCAGTCTCTAGGGTAATTTTGAAACACTTGAAAGGTGACTGTTTTTGTGTCGCTGTGAATTCCAAGTAGTTGTCGACTATTCACTGGAAACCTCTACTTCCTCCCAAACCCCTCAGCTAACTGCTTGGTTTGTTCCATTCTCCTCCTCTTTATCCTTCTCTACATCCTCACTAAATATACTGCACTCAAAACTATCAAAGTTTCTAAGTATTATCAGTAAAATGTAGTTGAAGTACTTAAAGTAAAAGTATTGGTTTTGCAGTAGGTGGGCATTTCACGCTTAGTGTTTTCCAATTTATATAAGATGTTTCTGGATTATAATTACTGGAGCATTCAATTTTTTTTCAGTTGTTTAAACATTCATACTGGTACTTGAGACACAATGACAGCAACCTGTGACATATGTCCCAACCCCCTGTCCCGCCCAATTCTGCTAAAATACATACAAATTTCCTGCTTTACACTCAGATTGTAGTTCTACATCAACTTTTTTTCAAAACACTTCCTACAATTCTCTACATTTGGCACAACCTACTATCCACTCTGACTCCTCACATGGACAAACGCATGTTGCACAATAAAAGGCCACAGATGAGCTTTTCTGTTCTTGGCCTACAGTACAGTACATTGAGTACAGTAAGAGGAGGAAGATAGGAAAGCGAGAGAGACCAAAAAAATCTGAGATCCAGGCCACTTTTGTCTGACAGTGAGGGAGTTTTGGGTAGAGAGTACAACCAAACTTGAGAAGCCTTAAAGTGACATCTATGACTGCAATCCCCATACTGTATGTTTATACCAATCCTGCAAGCTATGGCAGATGCACCTGCAGATAAAGCTATAGAAGCATTTTCAGGGCTGGGTTCCCCATGCTTGGTGAAAGTTCCCATTTTGTTGGTTCAGGGGGAACATTGTCTGTAATGTTGATGAAGTACTGTGGCCAGACTGAAACAGAAGACAGGATACAGCCTATTTGTGTTCCTGTTATTTTGTCCACACCATGAACCTGCAGAGACATGTCAGTACATTTAATTATGACCACTGAAATGCTCCTCTTTCAAAGAATTATGCTTTTGTAAAGCATTAACAATATTCTAATTTGAAGACAAAAAAATTCAAAAGCCTTTTTGCTTTTTTAAACTTCTAACTTGTGTTACCTGACACTGTTTTTCAGATTTCAGGGTGGGGGGGTGCGGTCCTCGCTAGGTGTGACCCCTCCCCCTGCATATCGGACCAAAGCTTCTTCCCATCGTGTCCTTGTAAGGACTTAACGGCAGCTGAAGATCCACTAAATGACACACCTGCTGCTAGAGAGGGGAAGTTAGATTCACTGAAGTCTGGCTAAACTCTGGGTGTTATATGCAACAAAATGAGGAAGTGTTTCTTTAAACTTTAAAAAAAAACGTATATAAAATTAAAATACTTTAGTGAGCTCAGGAATACTTTAACATGTTGAACGAAAACCATTCTTCAAAATGAATATTTTAACTTCTACTGTTCTTGTTTTACTCCTACAAGACTGGAAAAGGAGTTGTAATTGAGTAGTTTGGCTAAGGCATTGTGCTGCTCCTTTCCTTATATGGACATAAGTGCAGATAAAATTCAATCACAGGACATACACACCTGCTGCTCCTGCTGTGCTTGAGATGTACACACAAATTATACTTTTATTTCCACAACATTTAGCCAAAGGATGCACGTAAAAATACGCTCATAAAATAATGCAGGATTCCAATTGTGCATCAAAGATAAACTGTGACTTTACTCAAGTACAATTTGTAGATATTTGTACTTGAGTAGTTTAATTTTCTGCTCCTTTCTACTCTACAGTTCAGATATTTATGTTTTTATTCCACAACATTTATCTGAAAGTAAAAGTTACTTTGCATATTAAAGTTTAAATGCAAAATAAATATATGTTGAATTTATCAGATATACATTCTTATAGATTATGATAAGATAAGATAAGATGACAAATACCTTTTATAATCCCCTGGGGGGAAATTTGGTTGTTGCAGCAGTAAAACAAAAACACCATGCATAAATAGATACGTACAGAGAGTTACCTTATCGTGAGCTGCTAAAAACATTGTTGTAATAATTAACAATTATGTCTTGCCTCAATTTACTGTATATAGTCAAATCATCATACATCCTACATCGTACTACTTTTGAGTACATTTAGCATTTTTGATGGCAGAACTTTTACTTGTAGTGGAGTATTTTTACACTGGGATATTGCTGCTTTTACTTTAGTATCTGAGTACTTGCTCAACTACTGAAAATATGCAACACCCAAATCCTAACATATAACGAGGTGGGCGGAGGTTTGGGGATTTGGAGGCATTGTAACGGTAGTGTACTGCATTTAATAAGAACATTAAATTAAGTTTAATTATTAAATTTGAAATACTGCTCAACGCTTTTGAGTAAAAGTCATAATTCACAATGAAAATGACAGAATTTTACTGTCAGTTCTTGTTTTGCTAACCAAATTGAAATTCTGAATGTAGCAGTTTTAAATGTTTACATGTTGTCTTGCTGCAGAATACAAGACATACAGGATTTATTGCAGTGAAGTCACAGCACTGGTTAGACTCGGCATGCAGGTTTAGAGCCCTGACCTGAGATCATAGCACTGGAGTCAGGCAGCGCCGACATTGTCCACATTCTCCGGCTGGTTCAGGCCTGTTTAGGTAGACGGAGGACTGTCAGTAGGTCTTCCAAACCACACACTTACTCTCAAACTAATTAACATGCAACAAAAACAAAGACTAAAAAAACTTCCCAGCTGGACGGGAATCCTCCATCTGTAAAAAAATAAATAAAAAAAATCAACATGCAGAGACTAGAAACCCGCAGCAGTCTGCCTTTATCTTTGTCACAGTTTTGTGGTAATGCAGAGGAAAATCAGTCTGAGAAGTAATGAGAACTTACTGACTGACAAGCTGATTTACATGCTAATAAAGTGAAACTAATGACTGTATAAAAGTAGGAAACAAGTCATTCTGAATTATAAAACATGTATGTAAAATGGTTGGCAATAAGTCTTGGTGTCTTTCTATTAACTTTGTTTTCAGGTATTAACGGAATTTATACCTGTTGCCCAATTGTTCAATTAGCAATTGGAGCTTTAGCAATAAAAGGGCCACAACAGATCTCTTCAGTTGGAAGGAGAGAGGCAGGAGGAGTCTAAGAAGAGGAAGACAAGTAAGAGTAGGAGCAAGATCAAGATGAATCTGACTCTGGTGAGATTCAAGCCGTTTGTTCTAACAATGAGGGAGGCTGAGCAGAGAAAAAAACCAAACGTGAGCAACTTCACAATAATGTCTATGATCGCATTCCCCATACGCATTTACTTCTTCTACAAGCTATGGAAGATGCTTGTACATATATAGCTGTGGAAAGTGTTTATATTACATAAACGTATACAGTGTGCTTTTTAATTGAGAATAAAACAGACGACTGTACAAACAAACAAGTAAGGGTAACTCTGACCATGCAACGGGCATTCATATGCTGAGTGTGCGTCAACCATCGTTTGTTTTTTTTTGGTCATTTTAGGCCTTTAATTGACAAGACAGCTGAAGACATGAAAGAGGGGGAGTGACATGCAGCAAAGGGCCGCAGGCCGGACTCGAACCCTGGAACGCTGCATTGAGGAGTAAACCTCTATCTATGGGCACTCGCTCTACCAACTGAGCTATCTGGGTGCCGTGCTGGTTAGATTTTATAGTCATGACACTCAGGTGACGTTTATGCAAGGTTGGTATCTGATCTGAAGGACAAGCGACTATGGAAGGGAATCCATGCCTGAAAGGAAACATTTAGAACAAAGCAACATGTTGCTTATTTTTTTTTCCAATGAAATAGCTTTTTTTCTTTGTTGTATTCATCACCTCAAAACTGAAAAAAATCCTCGTTGTTCTTAGTGTTTTCTACAAAGCCCCCTCCCTCCCCCAATTTGGCTAAAGTTTAGATTTCAGTGTCAATATGGTACTTTTTTTGGTACAGATTCAAAACTGCTTTAAACAGCCTACTAAATAAAGTGTAAGATGTTCAAGTATTATTATATAGAATTTCTAAAGAGTTCTAAAAATGTGAACTTTTGAGAAAACTTGTCAGAAATTTGCAGCAAGGTTGTTTAATCGTTTCCTGCCAGCTCATCACTAACTTTTAAAACTCCACTTTTACAAAATCAAGAGTGCACTTGATGTGTGATGCAGAGTCTCCAGGTTGCACAAACTTTATTGGCACGGATTTTAACACTTACGTATATGTATATTATGTATGATAATAATACAGGTCTAATATGTGTATGTACGGCAGGTTTCTCTAGATGTTTATGTCACACCGAGACAAAAACTGAATATATTGCAGCCCTCACTGGAATGATAGATATTTGTTACGTCATTTCAAACATGTTCAGGCAGAAAATAAACAAAACTGGGTAAAAAATCAATTTCTGAAGAAAGAAAGGCATTGTGATGACAGGCAGATGTGGTTCAGTGTGGATGAGTATGAACAATACATCTGTGTATTTTAATAAAACGTGACCGTAGCAGTTTAGTTTTGAGTTATTTCACAGCATACAACTTAGTAACTCTTTCATGTATAGTGGTCACCAATACATAGCTAATCAAAAGCCGTTTCCTTATATATTCATCCCAGTACAGTGGACCCTCGTCCACTGCATTTTATTCATTGGTTTGTTAAATAGCTTACAACACTGTTCTGTTGAAAACTCTTAACACATGCCATCCACCGGAGTGGACATTAAATAATTAAAAACTCCTTAACAAATGCATGTATATAAAAAAAATCTAATATTGTTTCATGCCTAAATAGGAAACAAAAAAGTCAGAAATCCTGACTACGGTTGTCATGAATCATGCATGAATTAAAACCGAAGCAGTTGCGCTGGTTTGTACCTGTGCAGGTGAGTCTCAGGTGTCTGTCGGTGAAGTCTTGCAGGTGGTTTATTAGCTAAAACGTGCTTTCATGGGTCCAGGTCAGCAGAATCCCTCAGGTTCTCTCACTTTGAGTCCTGATTGGCTGGACAGGCATCTGTCAGGATGCAAAATCATGGATTCCACCGTAGCAGGACACGTCGGACAGGATGGGTGAGTATAGAGTTAAAAGGCTTCTGTAGAGGTGTTGGCGGCTTCTTCACTGAACTTACGCAGTTGACAAACACAAGTCCAGCTGAGACTGATGAGAATGTTCTGCAGGTATTTGGTCATAAACCAAAGTATTGGTCACGTTAAAATATTGACCTGTTGATAGCGCTAGATGAAAAGTCAGTGGATCACTAACGTTATTACAATTCAACCTGAGGGGAACATAAATTATATTTCATCACAATCCCTCCAATAGTTGTTGTTGTTGTTGTTGTTGAGATATTTCATACAGTCATAAATGTCAAATGTCAAGGTGCATTTATTAATTTACACCTTTCAACAGCAAGGCAATTCAAAGTGATTTACATGAGACAGGCATTACAAAAAGATCCAAAGAATGTATATAAAGACACATTCAAATTAGATTAAAAAGGTTAAAATAAAAAATAAGTATAAGGAGGAAGATGATTTGATCAAAAGCACCAGTACAGTAACATGGACCTTGGTGGTGTGGAATGTACAGAACAATACTGCACAAAACAGTATATACTATGCAGTGTAACAACATGTAAAATATCACTGAACCAATAATCAACAGAAAAGCTCATGATACTGAAATGAATGCTATAAATGACAGGAATAATCATTATATGTGAAATGCATTTAAACTGCAGTAAAAATAATCAGGCTGTAGCTCATTAAACAGGAAATACAGACTGTAAGAAAACATCTGAGGATATAGACAGGTAACCCTCTTGTTGCTTTAAGCACTCTAAATATTTTGAGATATTATATATTAAAACACACAAAGGATGACACATATAATTTAGGTACTGTCAACCAGCATCAATTACTGGCTGATTACTGATATTTCAAGAATACATTGGTTATTCATCCTGACACAGTTTGTAATGACCACTTGACAGAACAGAAGGAACTTGATATGAAACATAAAAATACTTAGAGTAACAGGATTGACTGATGTGTAAACTAATGTGGTTATTTTACTTTGAATTTACGTTAGTTAGCTGCAGTATTGGTCAGACACCTTTGTAAACAATAAAACAACATTTGTGGCTTTCCAGACACCATTAAATGTATGGGAACAAAACCATGTGATTGCTTTAGCTGGAGTGAAGAATTCATGTCTGCCCTGTCTGGCAGTGAGAGTAATTATACAAACACTCCTATGACATTCTAGCTACTGCTCCGCTACTATAGTTTCTTGGCTGGGTTCCTGCCTCTTCATTCTTTTTTTCTTTTCTTTTTTTACAAACTTTATTGAGATAATTTTACAACACCCTACGACTTATGTCTAGAATTACAAACACACCAGGGGAACTAAACATTATATTAAAAAAGACTTAATGTCAAGTTATGTCTTGTTAAGCTCACACAGGTTATCAGAATCAGAAATACTTTATTGATCCCCGAAGGGAAACTCTGTGTTGCAGTTGCACAAATATTATAAATGGACAGCTTGGTAGTTGGTACATTCAGATATCTCTCCCTCCTTCCTGCCCCCTTTAGCTCTGTCTGGTTGATGTCAAACATATCCTTAAGGTGCTCCAGAGTGGGCATGTCACCACAGACACCACTCTGGTATACTGAGAAATACAGAGAGCTTTCCATGGCACCAAGAGGCCATTGTATGAACCTTTTTTTGGCAAGGGCTTGAATGTGACAGATGTTAATTTTTGATTGTAAAAGTCCTGCACTCTAGCTTTAATAAAAAAAAAATATATATATATATATATAAAAAAATCAAAATATTAGAATTGGTGTTGTTTGTTCTTTGCGGCCTTATTGAATACTGTTGAGCATTATACAACCAAGTGATGCTCAAATCCAAAGGTTAGTGGAAAGGTCAGAGGATGATACATTTATCTTTGTATTGCTGTTTTAGTTCATTTATTTCTTGTTCATGCTTTTTCTTTAAGTTCTCAGTTTCTTCTTTCAGCGCTTTTTCTTTGTGACTTGAGAGTTTTTGTAACAGAGTGTAGTCTTTGTCATGTCTGTCTTCTTTCTCCCGCATCTGTGTTAGATGCCTTAGCTTCATTTCCTGTATTTCCTCCATGTGCTTCTCCACCAACACTGTAAAGTCCTTGGTGTATTTCTTTCTGAACTCGTTGAACTCTTCGGCTTGTTTTCTGGCCTCCTCTTCATATTTCTTCTTCATTTCCGCCAGCTTTTTCTCATAGTTTATCTCTAATTCTTTCCTCTCCTTCTCCTCCTGTTCTCTTCTGTTCCGATCTTCTTCTTTTCTTTTAATTTCATGTTTTTCTCTTTCCTGTTCATATTCTTCTTGGAGCTTTTTAAGTCTTGTTTGCTCCTCATGCCGTCTCTTGTTGTTTTCTTGATAAGTTTTGTCCCACCATTCTTTTCTTTCCTTCTCCCAGTCCTCTTTTTGCTTTTTCATCTCTTCTTTACTCTGTTCCAACTCTCTGTCAAGTTTTTTTTCCCAGTCCTGTCGTTGTTGTTCCTCATCCTTTTTTCTCTTTCTGTCCTCTTCTTCTCTCATTTCCTGTTCTTTCTTTCTCCCCTCACGTTCCTTTCTGATGTTTTCCTCCATTTCTTTAAGTTGTTTGACTCTCTCTTGTTCAATTTCTGCTTTCTGTTGTTTCATCCTTCTCTTCACTTCTTCTATTTCCTCCTCATGTTTTCTCTGGAGCTCCTTCTTCTGTCTCTGCATTTCTTCTTCTTTCTCTTTCATGATCCTATCCACTTCCTTCTGTATTGCTGCCTCGGCCTCCTGGAACATTTCTGAAGTGTAGCAGTTGCCGCCGTTTTTCTTCAGCATTTTTTTGGACTTCTTCAGCAGCTCTCTGGCTTGATTCCGATCCGTTTGATTGTTGTTATTGAAGACCTGGTATCTTCCTCCACAGTCATGTATCAGTTTTTTCAAAAAGTCATCACAGTCTTGTATGTAACTCTCAATTGTATTGTTTTTCAGATCATCACCTCTGGTGAATATAATGATGATGAAATCTCCTGAATTCTTGCCAAAATATTTCTTGATCAGTTCCACAGAGTCTTTTTCCTCTTGTGTGAAGCGACCGATCTGCAGCACAAGTAAGAACACATGTGGTCCAGGAGACAACATGCTGATGCATTTCACAAGTTCATGTTGAACGTCATCATTGGACACTGTTGTGTCGAACAAGCCGGGAGTGTCGACCACAGCAACAGATTGTCTATCAATCTCGCCTGTTGCTTTTTCACAAAACTTGGTCACAGACTTTGAGCTGGGTACAGATGTAAAACATTCTTTACCCAGAATGGTGTTTCCAGTTGCACTCTTCCCACTGCCAGTTTTTCCAATCAGCACAATTCTGAGACACTCTCTGCTCTGAAGGGTGTCATCAGTTCCCATATTACTTTTATGTTTTAAATCCCTCAGTTCAGCTTTGAGCCTTTTATTAATGTTCTCCTGCTCTTCAAACTTCTCCACCTGAACCTTGGCAAACATCTTCATTGTGAAACATCTGGATTCTTCAACTCTCATCTCTTCCACAGTATCCAACAGCTCTGGGATCTGCTGCCGGTCCTTGATGTTGAGAACAACACATCTTTCTCCACAGCTCTGACAGAGCACCTGGATCTCCCTGTTTTCCTTAAGAAACTTAACAACATCTGGAGCTGTGGGATCTGTCTCCACAGTGAACAGAATCATGGTGAAGTCATTGACTGGAGAGCTGAAAGTGTTCTGGATGGTCTCCAACTCTCCCTTGTCTTCATCAGTGAGGGGGCCCACAGGTAGGACCAGGATGAAGGCATGTACGCCCTCAGGATCACAGAGGGAGATACACCGTAATGATTCCTCCATCACTACTTCTTGACCTTCTCCATACAAGGCAGGCAGCTCCACCAGGGAAACCCAACGTCCACACACCTCCCCCTGATGTTTAACACACTCTGATGAGTTGGAGACTGAACGAAGCTCTGTCTGTCCTAAAATGGCTTTGGCTGCTGAAGTCTTCCCTGCTCCTCTCCTCCCACACAGAACCAGGTTTAAAGCTGGCCTGATGTGTCCAGATGTTGGTCTGGTGGTCTCTTCAGTGAAGGTGAGGAAGGTTCCTTTGTTTTCATGCACAATCTTCTTAATCTTCTGCAACAATGATCTGTGGTTATCTTCAGACATGCTATAGTGTCTCCCTCCACAGTCTTTAAGGAGTTCTGTAACACAAACACTCCTTTCATTCCCCTCATGTGTTATGATGATCATTGAGTACTTAAAGGAATCTTGACCAAACAAATGTAGGATGGACTTCAGTGTTTGTCTATTCTTCTCAGTGAAATCAGATGGTTTCACTAACAGCAGGAGGACATTTGGTCCAGGTGAACAAAGAGTCACACACCGCCTAACCTCTCTTCTCACGTTCTCCTCAGACAGAGTAAACATGTCTGGAGTTTTCACTATTGTTAATGGTGTCCCTCTCCAATCTTCAAAGGTGGCCATACTTTGCTTGATGAAGTTATAAAGCTTTTTCTGTTTGTTCTCACTTTTTCCCAGAAGCACAATCCTGAATGCCGATGCTGTAAAACAACAGAGACAAAGATAAAACAACTCAATATGAGGCTAAAATCCTTTACATTGCTCACTGTACGTCATAGGTGCCGATTTATGTTTTCCTCCGTGGGTGCTTGTAGGCGCACGTCCCTTTAAAAAAAGTAGTCGAAAAATGTTTGCATTTACACAAACACACACGCCTATTAACTCCATAATAAAGCCGTAAAGTAGCCTAGGCTGTCTTTCAACTCAGGACAGTGCCACGTCTCACGAATACAGATAGGATCAGAGATGAAAAGTTTAACTGACACGTAACCACAATCAGCTTCGTGGAAAATTAAGAGTCAATGGAGCGGGGGACTGCGACATAACCAATCACACTATGACAGACGCACCACTTAGCACCAACTGCAATGATTAATTTTAAATTGATGTAGCCAACTGGCAGTCTGGCACACGTGGACGCTCAGTGGGTGCTCAGTAATATATATATATGTCTATTTTCTGCATGTATTATTTTCAAGCTGTGGACATCGCTCTTTTGGTTGCATTCTGTTTGTGTTTCCTCCCTTCCCATCTTTCCTATCTGCCTTTTTTGGCACTGGGAGACGTTCTTATGTTCCAGCGTTTTGCCTGTGGTTGTGGTCGTTCTCATTTGCTAAAATAATAAGCATTTGATCACAAAACAGGAATGAACCCAAACACAGCCCACAATTCTGCACAATAGCATAGCAATAAAATAAAAGCATTTTATCTAAAATAATTTAATTTTAATAATGGCGATGTGCGCATGTAGTCAACTAGTCGATTAAACATTGCTACCCTTGCAAGTCGGCACCAGAAATACTAGTCAGTTAAACTTTTTATTACTTTTTATTAATAATGTATTAATTTACACAGTCACATTTAATGAAATGTTGATATATGCTGTCTCTCAGATGTCATAGCGTGCTTCACTCTACACACTGCTGAAATGTTAAAATCACCAAAACCCTTGGTGTTTTATTTTGAAATAGTTTTCCTTAGTAAAGTATCCAGCTGCAATGTGGCTTTCCAGTGTTTGATTACCTACCTAGCTTGACCTGCACCATCCTTTTGGCTTCAGTGCGGCTGTTGGAACTGATCGCTGACGTTCTAAACCGTAATTGTGAGTACACCAGATGCGCCATGCACAAATCTTTGATCCATTTCACTACACTTTTAACATATTAACTTTGTCTGTTGGGTCCATGAATGTATTAAAAGAACGATTGGGTCCAACAGAACAAAGTAAACAATAATCAAACACAATTAAAAAGATTTTTTTTTAAATATAATTTTTTTTTTAAAGAAACGGGCTCCTTGTGTAGTATGAAGCCAAAATGTTGACACTATGAATTGACCCGGAACATTGCCCAAGCCTGGAGATGATGGAAGAGATGTCATAGAAAGACAGACAGAGCGACATCCACAGCTTGAAAATAGTACATGTAGAAAATAAGAAGACACACACAGACAGACCCAAGACGGGACCAATCACACATGCAAACAGAGACAAACGGAAATATTGGCTGTAACACAAATTCACCGCATGGAATTCAAAGACTCAGCAACGCTGAGCCAAGTGTCCAAAGTCTATGTTTGGGTTCAACCCTGTGAAACTATGCCACTAAAAATCTATCTTCAAATACATGATTAGCTTTGTGATGAATTTACTTACTGTCAGTTGCAGGGGTTTTCTCCGAGAGTGAAAATTGTGCAGTGATTTTGTTTAAGACTTGCAGCCCTGTAAAAAGAATTTGTAGCTTAATGTTTTTATTTGATCAAGGAGGATTTTTGTGATTAAGGGTTTCATAGCTTGGTCAGAAATGTTTCTGCACTTACCAGCAGCTTTAACAGCATCTGTGATGGGAGTTTGTTTTTCCTTTTGTTTTGGACTTTGATGATCAGCTGGTAAAGTAGATGTGGTGTCCTTAAATACGTCACAGCTCACATGCTCTCCATTGTTCTCCTTTGCCGTTTGACCCAAGCGTGTTAACAGCTCTGGAAGTTCAAGGCCCTTTCGCTTCAAGTATCTGTATCTACATTTGATGATCATGTCTTTTAATGGAGGGTGTTCCATGTATGTTTCCATTAAACCTGATCTCTCTACTCTGGTTGTTGATATCAGAACCAATGAATGATTATATGACCCGTCACTAAACTTTTCAAGGACTCTGCAGAGCTTCACTTTGTGTTGCTCAGTGAAGTCTTCAGGCTGTAGAACCAGCAAGAACACATGAGGTCCAGGATCAGAGAGTCTCACACAGTTTTCTACATGTTCTGTCAGTTTTTCTTCAGAGATGTTGGGATGCAGCAGATCTGGAGTGTTGATGATAACTATTCTTTTGTCCTCCAACTGTCCTCTTTCTCTCAGACAGTGGTCTGGTTCATCCTCAGTGTTGAACACAGTCTCTCCCAGTATGAAGTTCCCCACTGAACTTCTCTCAGACCAGCTGTTTCCCAGCAGAACAACCCTCAGCTCTGACACTGAAACACAGAGATTTAAAAAAGGCAATTTGAAATTACATGTCATTAAATCATTAAGCTGACGCTTTTATCCAAAGCAACTTACAATTGCTATATATGTCAGAGGTCATACACCTCTCGAGCAACTAGGGGTTTAGTGTCTTGTTCAGGGACACATTGGTTCATGTGTCACAGTGGGAAATCAAACACATATTTCCCACACCAAAGGCATGTGAGGCAACTAAATGCAGACTTGCATGTATTAATTTATAGTTTCATTGGTGTTTATCTTTAGGGGTTTAGTTGCTTACTTACAGATTTTACATATGAAATATTGTAAACTCAGATACTCACTGTTAGGTGGCAGCCAATCATAGCTCCTACAGCGCTTCAGAGGATACAGATCATCTGTGATAGGAAGGATTCATCTGTTTACTTTATCACACGTGGCACGAACACCGTCACCATCTGTTTATTATTTTTATTTAATTGCCCTCTTTTCCTGTTTTTGAGTGATACATATAATTAATAGTAGCTGCTTAAAACCAGAGTCAAGTTCCCTTTATGCAAAAGCCCACTTGGTCATTTAAACAAATTTTGATTCTGATTATTCAAATGTCCCACGCAGTCTTCTGAAACTTTGGACAACATCTTAAAGCGATACTTTGCTGATATTCAACCAACTTGAGCAGCAATATGTTTTTTCCTACACTGCAGTTCACATTCTTCGTCTGCTTCAAACAACAAACTTTTGTCTTGTGGTGATGATGACAGGTCATTGGTATATTAAAAAAAAAAAAAAAAAAAAAGGGCTGAAACCTGCTGCAATACAAATACCCTACCTGCTTAGACTGATACTCTGACAGCTCAAGTTGATCAGTAGACCAAATGATCAAGTGATATAAAATTTTATCCCTTTTTTTATAATTTTATGTGATCAGGCAAGTAGTCATGGCTTTTTGCAATCTTTCTTATGGTAATTATTGCAGCTACACATCAGAGACTCAATGCTTTAAAATAATATTACAATCACACATGTATGTAATACTATATGCAATGCAGCAGATTATGACAAAAACTGATTTGGCAATGAATTCAAACAGCACACTGGCTTGTGTTTTATCTCCACCTAGTGGGAATCTCTTGGCAGAATGCCAGTCATCGACTGGAAAGACAGCGGTGTGGATGGCTGCAGCCTGGAGCGTCCCATGTTATGCCGTCCCATCTCATGCCGAGGCAAGTCCAACAGTAAATTCAGAGGATCAAAAATATGAAAATTGCAAATAATTTTCCAAATGGAGTAACTGGTAAATTCGTGACCACATTTGTTGCAATCAATTGAAAAACGTTAAAAACTGTTAAAGTAACAATTTTAGCCATACACATAGTTTGATGATTTCTGGATGTTATTACTGTTCCCTGATGTTAACGCAGACTACTTTTGATGAAACCTGCATCAGCGACGCAGCCATTTATGCCAACTAACAGCAGGATATCCTGAGGAGGGATAATGATCAGCACACACAATAACAAGAATACAAAAAAACACATGTTACACTCTTTCCAAGACTCCTTTTTAATTATATATTCTTTATTGTTTTCACACTTCACTGAGACATTGCTACAAATACAACTGCTTATCAGCATGTCGAGAGGGCTTAAAACCGGAGGCTCCTGGTTGCAGCCATTGAAGGAATCTTTTTTTTTAGTTTGCCTATAATCTGCATTTATTTTATTTTATCGGACATATATTTTTAAATATTTTATTCATTAGCATGATAATCACCGCAAGCTTATTTTTATTCCAGATGCAAGCTTTTTATTTTGAAAAGTAGAAGGATGACACCAGGCAAGACAGCATGAGATGGGACGCTCCAGGCCGCAGCCATACACTCGGAGGAAAGGCAAGTCAATATTTCTTCAAAGGCAGGGATTTTTATAAATTGAGAAATGAAACAAATCATGATTTTCTTTCTGTATGTGACAGAGATACGATAAGATACCAGTGATAACATGTGATGTAAAGTTGAAAAGGGACTATGGTCCAGCTGTGGGTTGTATCTCATCTAAGGTTTGAGGACACATCCCTTTAGTTATCTGTATCATCTGTAGATGGAGAGAGAGACTTTTATCCAGAGTTATAAAGACTGACTGGACTTACCTGATGCTGCAGTCGCCATAGCCTGCTCTGCTGTAAACATCACTAATTCAACTGCGGCATTATGAATCTAAAGAAAGAAAAATTTAGATTTAAATTATTTCACTAATTAACACCGAAATGGTTACATAGGAAATATTAGTACATTGTAGTTCTATAGATTGACCTTTTACTGAAACCTCAGCCACATGAAGACCCTTACATTTGGTTTTATAAACATCAGATCACTGTCCATATTGATAATTGATTAGATTAGCATAGTTTTGATATGATTGGTTCATGTTAAACGTGGCTGAAAACAAATGTTATTTTTATCACCTGACCATATCAATGGCCATGTAGTTCTGGCTGCTAAACAAGGTGTATTGTAAATGTAGTTTCAATTTCACCTCGCGATATTACGTTTAGCTCATTTGAGGCTCTTGTGTTAAAACCATCTCGATCAACTATAACTTGCTTGGTCCAGGGCAACAGGCTCCACCTTGTGGTACTCTATAGAATGGCTGGCTTTTTAGTGGGTATTGAAAAGTGATCCGGTGTAAAACGCCCTCATACGCAACTGACTCGCAGTGCCTAGGTACGACTCTCAACAGAGATGGCACAGAAGTGAGGCGCATCACTCAGTAGCTAAAAGAGAGCTCAATAATTATAATAATCATCATCTTGATGGGTATAAAACATGTACTGTAGCTATATCCGCGATATAAGTCATCGGCTCTCAAAGTAATAAGAATGGTCTAATAGGAGTTCACGCTGAGTCTCTCACAGCCTAAAATTGCTGCACAATCACAGTGAAACTACAGGCAGATACCGAGAGGATTGACTTCCTCGTCTTAACTGAAATGGCGTCTCAACACTTCACTTCGGTTTAATTTTGCCCATTAACCATTTGTTGCAATTGTCTCAATAAATCTCCTATTTTCAGAGTACAGTATAAGACAAAACATATGAAATCATTACCGGAACACAGAAGAGTAGGCCTATACATTATCTCACAAACTGTTGGAGGAAAGACCGTTAACTTGGCTGGGCACAAACGACATACACATGTCACATCTTAACACAGTAAACCTACATTGCTCCCACATATATCTATTATTATTATTTTATTAACTCCTTAACCAAACTCATATTTTTATTTTAATAACCTTTTTTTTCGTTTACCTTGTTTAAGTCGAGTTTACTTACCTGCTGGACTTGTTGCTGCGAGTAAAAGTGAAAGTAAAAAACGGTCAGTAGGGAGTGGGAAAAGTGTACCAGGAGCCAAAAATGTTTTAAAGCTGTACAGGCAATTGGATGAGTAGGCATATTTACTATTAATAAGCTCTATGTTGTATATTTAAAGTACACTGTGTGTGCATACAGGCACATAGGTATGGGATAATGTAGAGTTCAGTTCTGTCTGGGTTTTTTTGGTACCTGCAAATAATAGCATTTTGACAAACATTTGACAAAGGTTTACTATCTGTTACCTTTACAAATACTAGACTATTTTACAGCAAGTAACAATAATTTGCAGTCATGCACTTAAGACATTTGTATTATTTATATACTGTATACTGTATATTTACATATATATATTGTATAAAACGTATTTGTTTGACAAGATTTCTCAACTCAAGGTCTAATACTTCAATTTTCATTTCTACATCTTATAAATCTGTGTTTGTGTTTGTGACTGTTGTACTAGTTAATCAGGCTGCCTACATTTTCCATTAATTTAAGCATTACGATTCAAGATTCAAGAGGTTTATTTGTCATATGCACAGTGCGCAGAAAAGACACAACGAATAAAAAAGGAGAATAAAAATAAAGCTTAAAGAAACAATTTTTTTTTTTTATATTGAAAATGGTCAAAGAGCACCATAGCAGCTCTGTATGTGGTGTGAGTCCAGGAGACTAGGAGGGGAAGATGGAGTGTGTGTGGGGGGGATATTCCAGAGCTCAGGAGTCTGATGGCCTGTTGATAGAAGCTGTTTGTGAGTCTTGTTGTCCGTGCTTTTACACTCCTGTAGCGCCTTCCTGAGGGCTGTGAAGAGTGTGTACTGTCTTTAATCATGCATGGTGGTGTACATGTCCTGTAGTGATGGTAGGGCTAACAATAGATGAGTTGTGCAGTTTATAACAAATTTGAGAGCCTTCCTGTCCCGAGCAGTGCTCCATACACATGTGGATTGAGTTGGCGATGACACTCTCCACTGTACACCTGTAGAAGTTGCTGAATATTTTGGTAGACATGCTATAATTCCTCAGCAGTCTCTCAGCCGTGCAGTCTCTGCCGGGCTTTCTTTAGGAGCTGGTAACTGTTGTGAGCCTTGTTGACCGGTTCCGAGGAATTTAAATGTTTTCACACTCTCTACCTCTGTCCTACCGATGTACTTTATATTGTTGTTTGCTGCTCCTTCCTCCTTCTCCTAGGATTGATAATCATCTCCTTGATCTTTTCTGCATTTAAAGAGAGATTATTTTCCTGACACCAGCTCTGCCACTTGCCTTCTGTACGCAGTCTCCTCACCACCAGTGATCAGTCCAATGACTGTGGTGTCATCCGCACACTTTAAAATGTTGGTCTCAGTTGTGGTAACTACGCAGTCATACGGTGTAGCAAGAGAAGCAGACTGAGCACACAATCCTGTGGGGTCCCTGTGCTTACAGTTCTGATGTAAGATGTCAGTTGTCCAACTCTGACTGGCTGGGGTCTGTTTGTAAGAAGTTTCAGCACCCAGAGAGAGGGTGTCAGTCCCAAGGTGAGGAGCTTCTCGGAGAGCCTGTATAGTTTATTGGTGTTTTAAGTCCCCAACGTGTTCTTCCAGGCATCACTGTCTGGAAGGCACTAGGATTAGGCGATGGTTAGGGTTAGAGTTAAGGTTAGGGTTAGGTGCCTTGAGGTCAACGGTCGCAGCGCTGTCTGGAAGGAGACGTTTCAGGCTTTAAACACCATCAATGGGCTGTATGGTTTGACCATGTTGAATGCTGAGCTTTAGTCAATAAATAACATTCTCACATATGTGTCCTTGTCTTCAAGAAGCGTGAGGGCTGTGTGGATGATGGTGTTGACAGCATAGTCGGTGGATTGGTTCTGTTGATATGCAAATTGTAATGGGTCTAGGGTGGCTGGGATGGTTCACTTGATCTAGGTGAGGACTATCGTTTCAAAGCACATCATCACAATGCCGCAGGATGATAGTCATTTAAGCAGGTCATATAACTTATTTTTTTGGTAGGGGCACAATGGTGATGGACTTGACGCAGTAAGACAATGCCAGTAGATCTGAGATTGGCACGACAAGGAGACTCTTGGGAAGTGTAGTGGCAATTACAGCTCAGTGTGTCCGAAAAGATGCACACTACTGTTTATTCACAAAAAAGTGTGTTGAAATTAAATACATATTGAGTATGCGGTGCATGGTATGTGGTTTTGGACGCAGCCCTGTATGTCAAAGTTGTACATACAATATATGATTAGAATTAAAATTGTTCTAAAATGTTAAGCTAACATGGGAACAATACATATTTAACAGTACATCTGTCATTGCCATTGTGTTTGTGTCTTATTGAATATTCTCTGTAACTCTAAAGTGCAATTGTAATAGTGATAAAGATGCTGTACTTCTGTGGCACCCATCCCCCCTGAAATATGATTGCCCCAATCCATAGGCTAGAGTGCTGTCTGTCACATTCTGACAATTGTGATTTCTATTGGATCAGAGTACTGTCATTTGGAAGCCTGTTCTGTCAATCTTCCAGTCCAGTCACATGACCAATTAATGTTTCCATGACAACTATTAAAAATTCCGATACCATGGAACCATTGGACTTGTTTTTCTAAACAAGTTGCAGACTGATCTTATAGAAAATGTGTGTTGTATTCGGATATACAATTTGTTTAAATTGAAACGAGTGAAATCAATAATGAATGTAATGGGGTTTACTCAGCAGAATACAATGGGCTGTTACAGATTTTGTAACAATGTATTCTTAGAAAATGCATTTGAAATTACATTTTGCAATATTATCTCTCTCATTTCTCCCTAGCTCTTTACTTTAGATTTTCCCCTTTACAGGGATGCAACACAGTACTTCTGTTAAACATAACTAATAATAATGTCTGTAATGCACACCTTAGAGCAAGCAATTTGCACATGATATTCATGCACGCATAACTCTAATGTTAGTATGTCCATCGACTGTTTGAGAAGCAATTATCAGAGGATGATGCATTTGTTGTTTTTATAGTTATCTTTTAAACCACTTATTAGTTGCTCTTGTGCTGTCTCCATTTCGTTGAGTTTTCTTTCTTTTTCTCTGAGTTCTTCTTTTAGCATTGTTTCTTTATGACTTGAAAGATCATCTAGCAGTTTGTACTCCTTGCTGTGCTCTTGCTTCAGTGCCTCCTTTTCTTCCACATGCTCTTCCATCAGACCTGCAAAGTTCCTGATGTATTTCTGTCTGAATTCATTGTAGTCTTCCGCTTTTTTTCTAGCCTCCTCTTCATATTTCTTCTTCATATCATCCATTATTTTGGTATATTTTTCCTCTAACTCTTTTTTTCCGTTTCCCTCCTGTTCTCTTCTGTTTTGATCTTCACTTTTTATTCTGTTGCCATGTTTTTCTCTCTCCTGCTCAAATTGCATTTTGAGCTCTTTGAGTCTTCTTTTTTTATCTTCCTGTTCTCTTTGGCGTTTTTCCCAATATTCTTTTTGTTCCCTTTCCTGAGCTTCTCGTTCCTTTCTCATGTCTTCTCTACTCTGATGTAGCTCAGTTCTCTTTTCTTCATCTGATGCAGAATTTATTTTTATTTGTTCCTCCAAAAGGTAACTCTTGTCTTTCCAGTCCCGTTGTTCAATTTCTTCCTGTTGTAATTGCCGTCTATCTTCTTCTTTGCTTTTTGCTTTTGCTTTCTTTATCTTCACCCGCTCCTTGTTAATTTCTTCCAATATTTCTTCGAGGTGTCTGACTCTGTCTGCTCTCTCCTGTTCAGTTTCTGCCCACTTTGCTGATATTCTTTTTTCCATTTCTTTAATTTCTTCTCCATGTTGTCTTTCCAGTTCCTCTCGCTCTCTCTGTATCGCTCCTTCCATGTTTTTCAGGATCTTCTCTAACTCCTTTTTTATAGCTGCTTCAGCCTCTTGCAGCATCTCATTGCTGTAGCAGCTGCCTCCATTTTTCTCCACCATGGTGTCAATCTTGTTTAACAGCTCAATAACTTGCATTTGGTTTTGCTTATCATAGTTATTGAACACATGGTATCTTCCTCCACAGTCAGCAATCAGTTTCTTAAAGGAATCATCACATTGTTCTTGAATGTATTCCTCAACACACCGCTTCTCATGTTCCAGTGAATCTCCTCTTGTGAAAAGAATGATGGTGAATTTGTCAGATTGTTTTCCAAAGACATCCTTGATGAGTTTTAATGTTTCCTTTTCCTCTGGTGTGAGTCTGCCGATTTCTAACACCACCAGAAGACATGAGGTCCTGGAGCCAGAAGACTGATGCATTTCACCCACTCTCTCATTAACCTCTCATGGGACAAAGTTGTGTCAAACAGACCAGGAGTGTCGACCACAGCGACAGGACGACCGTTCACTTGGTCTCGCTTTTGACAGCGCTGGTGGACTGATGTTTGGCTTGATGCAGCTCTAACTCTTCTTTTAGAATGGTGGTACGTAGAACTCTTTCCACAGCCGGTCTTCCCTATCAGACAATCCTGAGACACTCTGGGCTCTGCTTCTCATCATCACCTGGGAAATAAAAAACTTGGAGTTACTTTAAATGGCAAGAGTTAAAGGCTCCAGAGCCCAGTGTATAGAACATTGTTTATAACAAAGGGTTGTACATCAATGCGGATGAGATAATTTTGTATACTTACAGCTAAACGTCTTTGTTTTCTGTTTGTGAGGTTCAGCCTGTAGTGTGATATTGTTTTTCTCTTTTTTAGCATATGTTAATTTTTCTGTTGTATAGGAACATGGTGAACCCTTAGGTGCCCTCACCCTTTTACAGCATCCAACAGCTCTGGGATCTGCTGCCGGTCCTTGATGTTGAGAACAACACACTCTTCTCCACGCTCTGACAAAGCTCCTGGATGTTCCTGTTTTTCTTAAGAAATTTAACAACAGCTGGAGCTTTAGGATCTGACTCACAGTGAACAGAATCAAGAGAAAGTCAGACTGAGAGCTGAAAGTGTTTGGATGGTCTCCAACCTCCCTTGTCTTATCAGTGAGGGGGCCCACAGGTAGGACCAGGTGAAGGCATGTACGCCCTCAGGATCACAGAGGGAGATACACCTGAATGATTCTCCATCACTACTCCTGATCTTCCCATCAAGGCAGGCAGCTCCACCAGGGAAACCCAACGTCCACACACTCTCTGATGTTTAACACACTCTGATGAGTTGGAGACTGAATGAAGCTCTGTCTGTCCTAAAATGGCCTTGGCTGCTGAAGTTCCCTGCTCCTCTTCCCACACAGAACCAGGTTTAAAGCTGGACTGAGGTCCAGATGTTGGTCTGATGGTCTCTTCAGTGGAAGTCAGGAGGTTCCTTTGCTAGACATACAATCCTCTCAATCTTCTTCATTAACTGTCTTTGGTTGTTTTCCAGCATGCTGTACCGTCGTCCTCCACAGTCTTGAAGCAGCTGATTCACAGAGATACTTTCAATCCTGTTATGTGTCATGATGACCATTGAGTGTTTAAAGGCATCTTGACCAAATAAACTCAGAGTGAATCTCAATCTTTCTGTTGTCCTCTCTGTGATTGTAGATGGTTTCACTAACAGCAGCAGGACATTTGGTCCAGGTGGACAAAGAGTCACACTTTCCTTCATCTCTTCCTTCACTGCTTCAACAGGCAGACTGAAGATGTTTGGGGTTTTAACTACTGTTACAGATTGTTCTTTCCACTCTCCATAGGTAACCACAGATTGCATGACTGTAGAATTCTTTTGGAAATGAATACCTTGACCAATGATTAAGTTTACAAGTCTTGTCTTTTTGTCTTCACTTTTCCCCAACAGGACAATCCTGAGTGCAGCTTCTATAATTCAACAAAGAGAGAGAGAGAATGTGTGGAAAAGTAATTAGAACCAAAACCTGTACTTAATTTGTAATTATGAATCAGTGTACCACAAAACTAACTGATATACACAACTAGTAAAAGCTTATAAATAAGTTTATAGATGCCATCTTGTCATCACACCAGCTACAACGCCAGATCAGGCCAGGGGTGTAAAGTGTGTGTGTGTGTGTGTGTGTGTGTGTGTGTGTGTGTGTGTGTGTGTGTGTGTGTGTGTGTGTGTGTGTGTGTGTGTGTGTGTGTGTGTGTGTGTGTGTGTGTGTGTGTGTGTGTGTGTGTGTGTGTGTGTGTGTGTGTGTGTGTATGTGTGTGTGTGTGGGGTGGGGGGGGTAATTCCTTCTTTACCACTGGCCCAGATTAATTTTGATTCATAAAGATGAATCTGAGCATGAGCCAGTTTTAGATGAGTTTGTCAGATAATGTGATGAGACCTGTCTTTAATCAAATCTTACAAAAAACAATGATAGGGTCATTGATTAAAGAAATCATTTCTCCCTCCATCTCAGACCTTTATCAAAATAACTGGCATTGAGTTTGTAGTACATTATAAGTAGCTGGAAACAGTGTAATGCCCTTTTTGATGCAGTCTGTTAAGAAGGGACAGAAAATGTGTTCTTCCCTTAACTAGTTTTTAATCTGGATAGGAAAATTGTGTCTTTATTTATGAACTGAATCTTCACTTAATTCATTTTATTCAGATTTAATTCATTCATTAATGCTAAGTTATTACTTTAATTTCTTTCACATCATAATTACCACCTTGGCCATGAAACTATGCTTTTCAATAGTTGCATTCTGTGGATCACAGAATGCCCCACTTCTTACTTACCAGTAACTTTGACATCGTCCGAGATAGCAGAGATTGCAACCTGTTGTTTCAGTTTTTGGTGATCACCGGGTAAGGCAGATGCTGGATCTACAAACACTTCACAGCTCACATAGTCTCCTCGGTTCTCCTTCACAATTTGGTCCAAGCATTCCAGCAGCTCTGGAAGTTCAGTGGTCTTCTTCCATAAGAACTTGTCTCTGCAAATACTGATGATGTTTTTTAAGGGGTCATAGTTTTTCCTGACACTTGAACTCTCCTGTCTGAGTATTGACATCAGAACCAGTGAATGATCAAATGATCGATCGCTATAGAATTTTAAGACTCGGCAGAGTCTCTTTTTGTGTTTCTCAGTGAAGTCTTCAGGCTGTAGAACCAGCAGGAAAACGTGAGGTCCAGGATAGGAGAGTCTCACACAGTTTTCTACATGTTCTGTTAGTTTGTGTTCAGAGATGTCAGGAAGCAGCAGATCTGGAGTGTTGATGATAACTATTCTTTTGTCCTCCAACTGTCCTCTTTCTCTCAGACAGTGGTCTGGTTCTTCCTCAGTGTTAAACACAGTCTTTGCCAGTATGAAGTTCCCCACTGAACTCCTCTCAGACCAGCTGTTCCCCAGCAGAACAACCCTCAGCTCTGACACTGAAAACAAAACATCAAAGATTATCAAAGTAATGCCTGGTCGAACATCACTTTGTTGGGTCATAGTAGTCTAAGACTTTCTCAAAGACAAGTTGAGGGATGAAGATGCCTCCTTAAAGCAACATCATGCAATTTCTTTGTATACCTTAAAACAACAGCTTCAAAATCATTTTGATGCTACTCTGACTTATATTTAACCCTCATGTTGTCCTCAGGTCAAATTGACCCGTTTTCCTCTACCAATGTTGTTTTTAATTTTTACCCAATTGTAATTACCCAAAATAACATGATTGATTTCACACAACGCTCTTTGGCAAGTACAAATCTCTACTTTTATTAATTTTGGGGTGTCATATTCAATTTTTTAGCTTTTGAAAAACAAATTGAAGTGGTTTTAAAATAGTATTGAGTAAAAGTTGACATATTCCAGTCTGTGATTATCCATCAACATACATTCCTTTAATTTTAGTCGAAATAATTCCTCATTTCTGCTTTTCTAAGTCAAACATTAGGTATAATTTCCTATAAATGAGATTTATTAACCATAAATTCCAAAAATAACTGTAAAACTAAAGTTTATAAGTTAGTGTTACGTAGTGTTGAAAACGTCAAAAAAAGGGACAACAAGTTTAAAAACATCAATAAAAAGCGTAACAAAAGTGTTGATTTTCAATTTTGACGGGAAGACAACACAATGGATAACTATAACTGTAGCTGACAGTTAGCTCAGTTAGCCACGCTGCCAGGACTGGGAGCTTGAAGCACTGGGGGAGTTTTAATGTTTACAGGACCTTTGGATCCCAGGGAGAATTTCAGGTGCCAGAACCGGAGCCACATGGCATTGATGTATAAAAAAAAAAATCTGCATACAGCGTTTGAGGCAAAGACCCCATCATTCCTATGAGAGCTGCCTAGTGGCGCATGAAGTCAAAATTGTTCAACTGTTGCATATAAAATTACCCGGATGATAGTCACTGCTTTGACCCTAAGGGTCCGTAGAGCAGGCTCTATTATCATGTAAATCTTTAGAAAAACATTTTTATGGCATCACATGACCTACATAGGAATTGTAATTCAACTATTTGGCCTAACAGATGGTACCCACAACCTATGAAATACCAGAGATTCAGATCTTGTGAAAAAAACAAAATCAATCTGACTCCAGTTTGACTTACTAAAAGGTGGCAGGAGTTCATAGCTGCTGCTGCGATTCACATGCTGAACTTTATCTGACACTGTAAGGAGACAGAAATGTATACATGGATTCAAAATTCATTCACATGTAGTTTATAATAAGCCTGCTAATGACAGTAATAACTATTGTTTAATAGAAGGGCAATGTTTTTTTTCTACCCAAGAGCCGTACCTGTATCTGTACATTAATACAATTATAAAAAGTACATAAAAAGTGCTAAATAATTACACAATTTTGGTGATTTTTGAAACCTGATAAAAAAGTTAACCTCTGGACTGCTTCACATTCTGCTTCACACAATCAATTTAATCTTTGAGCTGTGCAGTGCAAATATATTATTTTACTGGTGACAACTATGCAAGAGTAAGAGGTTCAATGCCTTGCTCAAAGGCATCTGTAAAGCCATTAGAGGTGAAGTGCATAGTGTTTCTCATATTCAGCTTCCCACCAACAATTTTAAAACACAACAACTACAAGGGCACTTGGAGAGTGCAGACGTAAGCCAAGCCAGTGTGAATATTCCCAGTCAGGAATGCAGTTTTACAATTATTCCGTCACCCCCATAAATGCAGCATAAATGCCCCATTCTTGCAATGTTAACAAAAGAAAAATAGTTTGTGTATACACCCCATGATTTGAATACAATAAAATGTAATGGGTTCTTTCTTGGCCCATGTTACACCCATACAGCTAGTTTTATAAAAATTGGGCCAGTAGTTCTTTCGTAATCCTGCGGACAGACAAACAAACCAACTAACAAATGGACAAACTGAACGCAAAATTATGACCTCCTTGGCAGAGGTATATATATACCCCATACTATAAAGTCACTGTAAAACACACTGTAATAGTTGAACTTAAACATTCAGTTCATCTAAACAATTCTTTTCTGTATAGTCTGTATATATTTGTAATATAAAGCTTCACTGGACTTACCAAATGTTTCAGCCATTCTGTCACACCGTCACCCACAGGAGAGACAATCAACCGGATGAGCTACTGACTGTTATGAGAAACACAATACAAATTACAAATTATAACAACTATATTAATTCAAATATGCATTACTGAAAGGGTGGGAGAGAAACCTTTCTTTCAAAAATATATAATGTACTGTTGATAAAGGGTGAAGGTGAATGCCACTGAATGACATGAGTGTTTTTTCAGATGTCGCAGTAAATATAATGGCATGTCTTGTTGATTCTTATTACAGTATTTTTGAACATGCTTTGACACTCCATACACGCTACAATATTAGAAAATTGTAGAAATCAATGCAACAGCATGACAAGAATTTTAATAAATGTAGCTTCTTGTTGTCTTTGAGAAAAACAAACACATATTGCTTTTGATTTTTGCTCCATTAATCGAATAAGACAAAGAATGTATTTCCCTCCTCTGTCCTGCTTTACATTCACATTCAGCTGTACACAATCACTCTGGGAGAGCATTGCAAATCCTTTTAGGGACAACTGTGAAAGAGTAGGAGCTCAATCAGCATCTTACCAACATTAAAAAAAAATTAAATACAGGGTTTGACAAAAAAGGGACTTTAATTAAACCTTAATTAGACCTTAATTAAAAAAAAAAAAAAACTAATATACACATATCAGCACTTCAGTAGTGCTGTAAAATAAAATGTATCTTTGGGAAAATCAATGTCATGTTTTTCATACTAGCATCTAAAGTACAGGTACATAACTCAACATTCAAAATTTTGGTTGAAAAGTAGTAAAAAGGTGGCCCACCATTCAAGGAAACTGCCTGTAGAGCAGTGTTTATTAAAATATCTTTGCTGACACATTTTGGCCATTGGCCTTCCTCGCAGTATGCATAGTGCTAACAGCAAATCACTTACAAGGCAATCAAGACAATAACCTAGTTTGACACCGGCATAAGACTGACCACACCCAAAAGACGTGCTGACACTCACATAGTCACAACAGACAGTTAAAGGGCCAGAAACAGAATATATCTGACAAAATACAATTTATTATAGAGAACAGGAAGATGACAACTGCTGTATCGTTCATCAAAATTCAAACATACAATATTACATGACATACTCAAAGTAAAACTATCTTTAAAGTCTGTGTGCGTTCCACAGAGCAATGATTAAAGTAACCCCAACCCAAGGTTGATTTAGTTTCTTTGTCTTTTCTTTTCTTTATTCTCTTTCACTTGATTTGGCACATTGAAAGGCAGCATCAATCGCCGTTTAGGGAAACCTTTTCACACATCTACCACAATAGTCTTTTACATGCAAGTAATCATCCAAAACACACAAATTACAATTTACATACAGGTCAGTTTTTTGCTCACCTTTTGCTGACTCTATATCAAAATCAAAGAACATGTGTATATTTGTTGCTGTCATTTTCCCTCCAACAAAGACATGTACGGACTGATAACTGACTCCCTGAGAGCTGAGAGTAAAAAGGAGATCAAAGGTGTGTCAGGAGAAAACAAGAAATCTGATTGGAATAGAATAAATGTGACTTTGACCCTCACTATAATCTCATATGGCTTCTTTTATTATGGCCTTGACAGTGGACGTGCACATTTATCCGACGAGCTATTTCTTCAGCAAAAGGACTAAGTTAATTTAACTTCCAGTGTCGTCATCAGGAGAGTAATCATGTAGATGTACTGTGCAGACATGTCAGACAAGTATGTTGAGAGATCAATAAAAAGAAAAGTACAGAAACCATCCTAGTACAACTTTTCAGAAGTGTACAGTAGTCTTTTGAAATTAATAGTCTTTTTCCTTTTTTTGTAACAGGTTTTCTCTGCAGTTATTACACAACAAATGTTTGTTGTTTCAGTCACTACAGTATAGATATCAACATAAATCAAATACAAACAAACATAGGGGATACTGGGTGTCTTGGTGGCTGACCGGCACCATATAACTGCCAATTAGGTTCCAGTTGGGGCACATTACCATCAAACAGTTCAGCTCAGTTCAGTTTGTTACACATTGGTGTGAGGATGTTTTTTTTGCCTTTCCTTTAGCAAAAGGACTGGAAAGTTATTAGTACCACCTCTGTCTAAGTTCCAACTGAGCTGAGCCGATACTAGAAGGTGGAGTTAAAGTAAAACACTGGTCAGACAGAATTTTCACAAGCTTGACACAGGGAATCCTGCACAAACCTATAATTTTTAAATAGCAAGACCACTGTCAATAGCTATGCAAGTTTATTATTCACTCAACGCAGGTTTGAAAAAAGACCGCAAAATTACCCCGAACAGCACACCGTACAAAGTGTAGCCGTAACGGCATTTTAATTTTCAAAGACAAGAAAGAAAGTGCAGGGGAAAAAAATACATTTAAAAGAAATATTATTGCATGATTGCATGTAAAAGTATTATTGATATGCAGTTACATTTTGATCCAAATTTGGCAGCAACACAGTCACGCTACAACAAAGCAGACCTTTGACCTGCAGTTTGACTAAAAGAGACCTCTGAAGGAGCTGACTTTTCTGTTGGGAAACCCAATATCATGACAAACCAACTGATTTAATATAATGCTTTCCCCCAATATTCAGCTCCTATTACGTTTTTGTTAAATTGATTGACAGTAATCTTACACACATGAAAAGAACTTTGCGCTGAAATGGCTCTCTACCCCTGGTTTTAAAGGTAAATGCTGATATCAGTCTGAACTCAGCTGGAAGTCAAGCAGGGCCACTTTCATGACTGAGAACAAACTGGCTGGTGAGATTCTTTATAGACTCAGAAGTTAGACTGTAGGTCAAAGGTCATCTTCATTGGTACAATTTAACCAGCACACTATTATTCGAAATATTGTTCAAATGAACTAAAGTTGGGGTAGGCAGTTTCATGGGGGGTATAATTGGGCAAGAGATTCCCTAATAACCTTTGAGCATTTTGTAAATCAAGTCTGACAGAAAATTAGACAGGCTTTAGATTCTAAAATCAGAAAAGGGTTTATTGCCAAGTAGAGAACATTTACAAGGAATTTGCGGTGTTGGTTGATGCTAACATACACAAACAAGATGCGCGTGCACACCCCTCCAAATGGTAAAAGACGGTTTCAATGGAAAAACGTCACTGGAAAAGAATTCTATATGAGCATTGGCAACTACTGCCTACACTGCAAAGCAACCTAAGCAACAACAAAAATTCTAAAAGAGAGTCTGACAATGAACACAATGAAACACATGTCAATACAGAGAAAAGAGAGAAAATATTACTAATAATAGATCATCCTGCTGCTAACCACAATCAGAGACTCACGGCTTATATAGATATACATTCTCTCCATCTTTGAAATGCTTCACTGGTATCGGCACTTTTTGTTCATGAGCATGAACTTGAATCACAGTAACCTACGTCATCTTTAAGGTTTTACAAACCTACCAGTTTACATAGAAAACACCACAGTAATCTTTATAGAATTCCTGCTGTGTAACAGCATCAGGATGAAATGAATGACTACTGGGACAGGTAACCGGATGAAGGGAGCCGCTGAGGACAGAGAGGGGAGAGCTGCAGGAGGACGGCTGCATGAAACACTTCTGGTGTTTGTTCAGCCTTCTCCAGAAAACAGCCGACCCCAGATTTCAACTTTTATTGTTTGTTGTAGAAATCGTTAAAAACTCCAAACTGCCTCGACAGTGTCCATTATAAATGTATGTAAACTCTATATGTATATCCTGTGTAACAAAAAACAAACAAACATGTATGATCACCAATAACTGAACCTAGGATAACTGCATAAATGTGTAACACCATAAGTTGCACAAGTACCACCAATTGTCAACTTTCAAGTCTGTTGCAAGTCATTCAAACTTAAATCGGTAAACATTTGAACTTGAATGTCAGTGAAAAAGCTCTTGGCAGTTATATACGCTCATAATGGCGTTGGCCTCCTGTTGCTGAGCTGCTGCATTGGCCTCTGGTATTTATGAGCCTGAGGCCGCCATCTGGAATGCTTCAAAAGCTGCTGATGCATGCTGGGGCTTCTTCTTCTTTTTATTTATTTATTTTAGTTTTTGTTGTGGTGGTTGGTCCTGAGCAGTAATCATCTGTAGACTTTTGGTTTTGGTTTCTTCTTCCTCAAAGTATATGTTATTGTGCATAGTTATATGATGTTTCTTAGGAATAAATAGATAAAAGAGAACCATGTAATTATCCACAGAATTTTTTGTCTTAATGTGTAGTGCATTGTGCAGGTATTTTAGTTATATTATTTACTAGTTTAGTATATTGTTTTACAATCCACCATGGTAGTATAGTTATCAGACTGAACTGTCATTTAATTTTCAATTATTATATTAGCCCAGCCATGAATCCTCTAATGCAGTATTCAATGCTGAACAATTGTCAAGTAGTCTATTATCAGAAAATTAATTGGCAATAATTACCATTAATCATAGCCCAGACAGTCAATCAAGAAAATAATCTGTAGATGAATCAAGAATAGAAAATTAGAATCATTTGCAGATCTTATAGAGTCTGTATTTTTCACAGAAAGTAAATGTGTAAATGTGTTCATTTTAGAGATATTTTTTATGACCCGACTTACAACAACCTGTACAGCTGCAATCGTCTCATCCTCACTCCTCACTGTTTTGCTGTCCTTATTTTTCTACTAACCTCGAAGTCTGTTTATAAGCTGTCACAAAGATAAAAGTCCCCTATATACATCTTGTATATGTACTGCAGAATAAATTAGACTATATAAGGTCCTCAAAACACGCTTGCCTTGCCCTGGTAACAGGCCACCCCTGGATAACAGATCCAGATGTTTTCTTTTAAGCTCTGAGCTTCTTAATGAGAAACATGGAGGAGAATGAGGTGCTGCTGGGACATAAAGTGTTAAAGGTCCAGGAACCTGTGGATTTTACAGATCTCTCTCCTGCAGCTCTGCAGGGTTTTACATGTTCATCACATCTGGGTCAGGAGGCCCTGCATGCCTGCAGCGGCGGGACAGGCGTCTGCATGTCTGCTGTCAGGACGGACACATAAATACCTGGACCTCCAGAGGCTGCTTTCACTGACAGACTGTCTGCAGGTGGAAGACAGAAGAGGAGGCTCAGAGACGCGAACATGGTCCCATTGAGGCTGGTCGCCTTTGGCGGTGAGTATGCTCTCTGTTTTGGTCAAACATGCAACGTTTCATGACCCTGTTTGATTGGTTTTTAGTAGTTGAATTTATGGCTTTTATTGTGAATGCTCTGGCATCCTTGTTCTCAAACGTAAAGTATAAGGTATTAACTCTGTTTTAAATCTGCTGGATTTTCAAGCTTGGAAAGAAAGAGTTGTAAATGTTAACAGTGAATGTCAGAATCTAGATTCATTCCCTGGATTGTGTTGTCCCATAATGTGACCATAAACAATTATTTAAGTTTTACTTTTATATGTGGTATTTTTTTCTGTAGACTACTTTCTACATGTATGTTTCATTGCTAATGAATATGTAGTCATAAACAGGTATATAGGAGCTAAAGTTGAACTGATCGCAGATTGGGATTTTCTGAAAACATTACCTGTGCTGGTCACATTCAGATCTTTATAACAGATTTCAAATCCATTCCAATCAAAGTCTGTTGTTTAATGCTCAGTATATAGAAAGCTGGTAATTTTATCTTTATATCTTTTGAGTGAAGATATTAAGTAAATACTTCCTTTAATTTACCTCAGTGACAGCTGACTCTACAGATCTCAAAATGTCACAAATGCAGAAATGTTTAAATGTTAATATATTATAAACTGGTTGTTTGTGATGCCTAATTGCATGTTGTTAATAATAGTGTTGAACTAATGAAAACTGTAACTCAGATTAATTTGTCTTGTGTTTTCAGTGCTGGCTGCCGCTTGGTATTTCACTCGCATTGCAGGTAATTGCAGGTTATGTTGTTCTTAAAAACAAAGTTCTTACACAGTTTTACAAAAATTAATCTGCATGCTGTTCAACCCAGATGTTTTAAAATCAAAACAGAACATTTTTGTTTTGACTTTAAATACAAAATAAGAGGATGTCTCTGTGTGTGTGGTGTGTGTGTGGGTGTGGGTGTGTGTGTGTGTGTGTGTGTGTGTGTGGTGTGGGTTGTGTGTGCGGTGCGGTGTGTGTGGTGCGTGTGGTGCTGTGT
The DNA here is from genome assembly GCF_008692095.1 of Etheostoma spectabile. Taxonomy (NCBI): domain Eukaryota; kingdom Metazoa; phylum Chordata; class Actinopteri; order Perciformes; family Percidae; genus Etheostoma; species Etheostoma spectabile. Next base: position 25,934,613 of record NC_045737.1, on the reverse strand, counting down.
GTGTGTGTGTGGTGGTGTGTGTTGTGTGTGTGTGTGTGTGCGTGTGTGTGTGCGTGTGTGGTGCGCGTGGTGCGTGTGCGTGTGCGTGTGCGTGTGTTGGTGTGTGTGTGCGTGTGTGTGCGTGTGTGTGTGGGTGGTGTGTGTGGTTTGTGTGTGTGTGGTGTGTGTGTGTGTGTGTGTAATGGTGTGTGTGTGTGCGTGTGTGTGTGTTTCAGAGGGAGAGGTCATTTACGCCTGTTTCAATGAAACCGCTAAGATGTCATGTGGTAAGAAAACACAGAAACCCTCTCATCTTTCTCTCCTAATAGGAACTGTTCAGTCACTCACCACTTTATTATTACTTACTGACTTAGACCTAAATGTCACTTTAACCTTAAAGTAAAATGTCAACATTTTGGGACATATGCTTTGGCCTCATGAAGAACAGCAATTTCTCCTTTTTACACTTTTTTCTTTAGATCAAACAAACTAGATATGTCATGTTAATCAGGAAGCTTTTCTTAGGAGCTGCCAGAAGGATTATGTAATGTTTGGACAGAGCCAGGCTAGCTGTTTCTCCCTGTTTCAAGTCTTTGTGCTGAGCTAAGCTAACCAGCTGCTGACTTTAGCTTCACAAGAGTGGTATCAATCTGAACATCTAAAGGCCTTTACACACCATGGGCATGATGAATAAATGACATGGAAATGAATAATACAACTATTTAAATGTGTATATTTAAATGTGATGTTCTAAAACTTCATACTCCTCACTCCTTCTTCTCCAGATGTTGGCACTAAGATAAAGCTGGATCACATCCTGTATAAGGTTGGGGTAGGGACGAGGTGTGGGGAGGGAAAACCTTTCCCAGATGATGGACCGGACACCTACTGCTCCTTCCCCTGGGCTGAAATGGTGGTGGAAGATCTGTAAGAAAAATCTATTTATCTATTTTATGTCCTCTGGAGGGAAGAAGAACTACCCAAAAAGTTGTCAGGAAATACCAGGATAAATCAATTGCATGGTTATTATGGGACAAATGACAAGAGATTATATAAACCTTTATTGATCACAGAGTGGAAATTCAGATGTTGCTGCAGCACAATGACAGAAATAAGTACTGATGAATATGCAGTAATATAAGGTGTAGAACAGAAGAATAAAAAGAAATGTGGAAACTAAACAAGAGCATTTGGAGACAATATGGTAAGCCAAGTAAAACCAGATCTTCCAGGTTCTGGTCCACAAGTAAGAAAACCACATTCAGAATTCAATTTACTTTTGGAACTACGCTAATAACTAACAATAAAAAAAACTGGTGGCTTTCTTTATGTGTTAAGACATTTTTTTAAATAAGATTTGATTTGCCAAACTCAAAGGAAGAGGCGAGTCAGTCACGTCTGTATTAAAAGCAGGACATAGATGAGCAAATGCTATAAAACGTTTTAGGCTTCAGGTGAAGTGTTGGTGAGTTTTATGGATATGGAGGAAATCACGTTAGCAGTAAATTAATCCACCTGTTTCTGTGTGCAGCTGTGCTCACAGGAGGTCCTGTGAGGTCCCAGTCACTGAGATGGTGTTTGGTGAATATCCCTGTAAGGAGCAGACCCGGTACTTGGAGGTGTCCTACACCTGCGCCAAACCCCCAACTCCTCCACCTCTACCTCCACCACCTCCTCCGACCAAACCTGACTGTACGTATACACACGCATACACACACCCACACGCATGCACATGCACACACCAGCCCGTTCTCATGAACCACACGATGGAAAAGCCACAAACGCTAATCACTGTAATTGCTATGATTAAGCCTATTCATCTTTTTTCTGTGTGCACCACATTGACTGCTGCTGTATAAAAACGACTGCAGTGTAGGAAGGTGGTCGGGAGTATGGGTGGGCGTTAACACAGGCCTAGAGGACAAAGCCTGGGAGTGGATTTCGCTTCCCGGGGAAAACAAGAGACTTTCACCCAGGAAATGTTTGTCTTGGGAGTGTTTTGAGAGGCTTGCTTTGTGTAGCTTAGCCTTTTTGAGCATTTTGCAACTGAATACAAACCACGATCTTTTCCTAAACTTAACTAGTCGTTTGGGTGCCTAAACTTAGTCGCCACATGCGCTCACTTTTTCTAAACCTTTAGCAATCTCCGCCAAATTGACCTGCAGCTCACAGTGATCTGTACCCTGCCGCCAGTCTCCTATTCTGGGCAGGGGCGTAGCACAACATTCTGGGCCCTGTAGAAAGGCATTTTCTATGGGCCACAGTTCCAGAGTTATTCATTCTGGCATCTTTTGGGGCCATCCTTACATGAGGGCACTGGGTACTCAGTCCCCTTTTTTCCTCCCAGTCCAACACCCCTGATTCTTAGGTAACTAGACCACCAACTACCGCTGACCTGACAAAGCACAATGCAGAGCTGAAACAGCCACCATGACTATGACTTCTGTCTTTTCTTCATTAAAATTTAGAAAAGTTAAGGACATCCAAGCTTTTATGTCATGTAAACACTCTAGCAGTGGGTTAACAGAGTAGGAATCAGACATTTAATGCATTTCTGTCTTATGAAAAGCTTTTTAACTTGCCTTGTTGAAAGGCTGAGATGTTTTTCAAATAATAATTACATGAATTATTTAAATGTGTTGTCACTGGTTGTGTTTTATCTGCAGGTAAAGACAAATCAACCGATGAAGACTGATGCCTTTTTTAACTTTGTTGTTCGTCACTGTGGACAGAACAATTTGAAGACACATCACCTTCATTTCAAACATCTGAGAGTCTCAGTAAATAAATTTCATGTTGTCTTTTGTTTTCTACTGTCTCACAAAACAGAATAAAATCTTTTATAATAGATATTAAAATACAAGCTGTATCTCTGGTTTCAAGAGGCACAAGTGTTTGCTGTGTTTGAGTTTTTGCATCTTCATGCTTAAAACATATCTGAGCTCATTTACTTGAGAAGGATTTTTAGTCAATAAAATGTTTTTCTCCTATTTGGTGAAATGGCTCTGTGTGTATCAATTTAAATCTTCAGTTGACAAAAGCTTCTTACTGTACCTCAAGTTAAAGACCACGTTCAAAACCTTACTGAATACTACTTATTATCATCAAACTGTACTTAAATATTTAAGGTAAAAGTATTAATTCTGCAGTAAAATGTTTCCTGTCAGTGTGTTTTATATCTGATGTTGTTGGATTAATATATCTGCTGCATTATGTGTATGTTGCATTTTACTGCTGTAGATGTTTAAGTTTATGCTAATTCTAACTTCTTTATATACTGTTGGGTAGTTTAATCTACACTAATACATCCTATTCTATAAGATCATAATGTTTTGTAGCATCTCTGTCCTGTGAGAACCACGTATCTCTAAAAAGTCAACGCTTCATGGAGTAAGAAAAATAGCCTTTTTTCAGCTTTTTCCAGCTGATTTAACAGCCTTTTTAAAGACTTGATTTAGCTTCAGAAGTAGAAAATTTTTCTCAAAACATAAAGGAGCACTTTATCCTTCAGTTTATCACAAACATTCAAAATCAACACGTCTGGAGATACATAGTTTTCACTGGATAGAAAGGAGATGAAAAACTGCCATCTTAAAAGTAACTAAAGCTGTCAGACAAATGTAGTGGAGTTAAAAGTTAAATATTTTCCATACATCTGACCATGGTGGAGTAAGACTAAAAGTACCTCTAGTTTTTAGTAACATTCTGGAAAGTCACCATTTCCAAAAACAAATATTGTTTTCCACTTTTATGATATATCTATTTAATTTAGTAGTTTGAGAAAAAAACGATCCACATAATGTTGAAGAAATGAATCAGAAACTGAAGCACTCAATTTTCTCCACTGGGTGTCGCTGTTGGTCTGTATAACAGGGTTCATTAGTAGAATATAATTCCCGTGTTAATGTTAGGGTGCACCATTGACTTTAGTGACAGCAGTTGTCAAAATAGTCTCACCTCAAGGTACATTTGGTAGCTGTTCTGAAGCTTTTAATCATTTCACATGATCTTCCTCAGCAGACAGTTTCCTCAGTTGTCATGGGAACTGTAGATATTTCCTAATATTAATATAGCCTACAGAGCAACTCTGTTATACGTTAACGTCCTGCATTCAAAATTGTACAAAAGTACAGAAGTATTAGAAGAAAATGTAATTCAAATTTAAGTAAGCATTTATCTATCCAACCATCTTCATCTGCTTTTTCGGTGTTGAGTCACGTGGGGAGCAGCTCCAGCAGGGGACCCCTAATGTCCCGTTCTATTGTCCCCTCACTCGCAAACAAGACCCCAAAGTATTTAAACTTCTTCACTTGGGGTAAGGACTCATTCCCTACCTGACGAAGGCACTCCATTGGTTTCCTGCTGAGAACCATGGCCTCAGATTTGGAGGTGCTGATCCTCATTACAGCTGAAGGTCACAGGCCGATGATGCCATCAGGGCCACATCATCTGCAAAGAGCAGCAATGAGATCCCCAGCCCACCGAACTGCAACCCCTCCCCACTCCGACTACGTCTCAATATCCTGTCTATAAATACTACAAACAGGATTGGTGACAAAGCGCAGCCCTGGCGGAGGCCAACCCTCACTTGGAACGAGTCCGACTTACTGCTGAGAACCCGGACACAGCTCTCGCTTTGGTCATACAGAGATTGGATGGCCCAAAGAAGGGACCCCCTCACCCTATACTCCGGCAGCACCTCCCACAGTATCTCCGGGGACCAGTCATACGTTTTCTCCAGATCCACAAAACACATTTAGACCGACCGGTTGGGCATACTCCCAGGCTCCCTCCAGGATCCTGAGAGTGAAGATCTAATCCGTTGTTCCACAACCAGGATGGAATCCGCATTGTTCCTCTTCAATCTGAGGTTCGACTATTGGCTGAACCCTCCTTTCCAGCACCTTGGAGTAGACTTTACCATGGAGACTGAGAAGTGTGATATCCCTGTAATGGGCACACACCCTCCGGTCCCCCCTTTTGGAGAGGGGAACCGCCACCCCGGTCTGCCACTCCTTAGGCACTGTCCCAGACTTCCACGCAATGTTAAGGAGGTGAGCCATCCAAGACAGCCCCTCCACATCCAGAGCTTTCCGCATTTCTGGACGGAGCTCATCAATCCGTGGGGCTTTGCCACTGTGGAGTTGTTTTACTACCTCAGCAACTTCCTCCAGGGAAATTGACAAAAATCCCCCATCATCCTCCAGCTCTACCACAGAGGTTGTGTCAGCTGGATTTAGGATTTCCTCAAAGTGCTCCCTCCACCACCCTATTACCTCCTCAGTTGTGGTCAACAACATCCCACACAGCGGTGCTCAGCTGGGGGCTTGTGAGTACCCCCACACCCATCCAGTGCCTCACACCCTGGGCAACTCCGGAGAAGAAAAGAGTCCAACCCCTATACAGGAGCATGGTTCCAGAACCGAGACTGTGCATAGAGGATCTACCAGATCTACCAGATCTAATTGGTAGCGCTCCACCTCCTGCACAAGCTCCAGCTCCTTCCCCCACAGAGAGATGACATTCCAGAGTCAGCCTTTGCTGCCCAACTCTGGTCCATCGAGGCCCTTGACCTTCACTGCCTTCACTTCAACTGTAGCAGCGCACCGCCCCCAACGGTTTCTCCCACAGGTGGTGGGCCCATGGGATGTGTGTTTGTGTGTGTTTGTGTGTGTGTGTGTGTGGTTGTGTGTTGTGTGGGGTGTGTGTGTGTGTTGTTTGTGTGTGTGGTGTGTGTGCATTATAAAATTATAAAGTAAAAGTAGGCTTAGTTGCATTGTGGAGGCAGCAGACAGTTTCTGTTATCCAAGCAACCTTCTGACAGATGTGTATCCTTTGTGTAACTGTATTGTTTGTTATTTCTCAATAATATAGGCTACTATGTTGCTTAAATTGTTTGCTTAATGATTCGATGTTTTTTATTTTCTTTTGTAGATTATGTGATTTTTGTATGTGCATATAATACTTATTTAGGGGAGATTTCTTCTACAAGCCTTTAGGTTGTTGTTTTTCTAAATCCCACCTGCTGCACAACTTGCTTTTTTACTTTGTTGTTGTGTTTCTGCTGCTTTGTTGTATTGTGCAAATAAATATAGGCTAATCAATAATCTAAAAGTCAGATAAAGTTCTTTTTATTTTTATTGGCTAACGTGTTGAACCTTCCTCGTGCTCTGAAAGGGAGTTAGCTGCTGGACTTGTTTCCATTTCTCCGTCATTTAGCGAAGAAACGAAAGCGAAAGCAGCCGGAAGCCTGAGACGCCCTGCCGCCTGTTCGTGTCAGTCTCTCGGGGTGTTTGGACCGGACGGCACGATGGAAGGAAACAAGCACCCGCCGCCGGTGATCGTGGAGGGGGACTGGAGCCCGGATCAGACCAAAACAATGAAGAACAAACTGCAGCTTTACTTCCAGAGCAAGAAGAAGTCCAGCGGGGGAGACTGCCGGGTGGTGGCGGAGGACGGAGCTCCGAGAGCCGCCGTGTACTTCAAATCAGAGGAGGGTGAGTGTCTGCTTCATCCACTGTTTTTTGTTGTTGTCGGGAAATCAGAGTTTAATAGGCTAAATTAAAGTTTCAAACAAAGTTAGGTGACTTTAAACACTTTTCTGCGAGTCATCCTGATGGATGAGTCATAACAATTAGGCCTGTAAGGATAACTGCGACACATAACGCTGTCCACTGTAAATACACTGTGAAGTAGCCTAAGTCAAATTTAACTAACTGAAAGACTCAAAGATGTATGTCTTTACTGAGGAAATGTATCGACATTTTAAAACTGATACCAGCTCAGGTTGGCTGAAGAAGTTGGGAAATAAACACTCTGAGATTGTCTAATTTCCCAGTATGCACTTCACCTCTCCAGCAACCACTCCTCCTTATTACTCAGATCGTCAGAGTCCCAGCAGGAGGTTCTCAGGTGGATAAAATGAAAATATTGAACATTGTGATGGAACACAAAACCAGACTGTAGCTTTTTTTTTAAAAACAAGTAGTGAACCAAAAATTACATATGAAGGTTTTATGTCAAACAGCTGTGTATTTCCACATCCAGCAGTCATAGCAGTGCAGCATGATGATTGCTTAGGTTCTTTGTGTTTGTGTCCTCCTGATAAATGCCAGACCAGTATTCTCTCGCCTGTTTCCCCCTGAATTACTTGACGTACTTACTTACTTACTTATTTATTTAATTGCATTAAGAATTCCTTACATGGGAAAAGGATAAATCAAGGATAAAAACGCAATAAAGTCCAGGACTTATTTCTACTGTGGTTGTCAACACATAACATCAGGGCAAGACAAGACACTTACAAAATGCATAATAAACATTGACAAGATATAACATTTTACTTAAATAAATAAAAATTAAAACTGTAATTTGCTTTTTGTCCTATTCCGCAACCCTCTCTAATAACCAGGCTTTGACTGTCTTTTTGAAAGAGTTCAGTGTAGAAATGACTTTAATTTGCCGATCGAACTTATTCCACTGAACTGCCCCTATATAGACAAAGGTTCCTCTCCCTTAAATCTATAAGGACACAGGTCAGATATGCTGCCCCGCGTTTAGTCATTGTGTGTGTCCTTTAAAATATAAGGCACGACAAAAAAATTGGGACACTACCAAACAATATTTTATAGATCATGGTCAGTCTTGACATAGTAACACAAAACTCAACAGGGAGCCAGTAGAGCTCAACAAATTGATCTACCTGCAGTATATGAGACCTATGGCCCAAGTTCAGAATTACTTGTATTAATAATTTATTCTGTGCCGTTTGCAGCCTCCCTTTATTCGGTTTGTTAGGCCTTCAAACCAGGAAATAAATGCAAAGACAAAACTATTTAAAATTAAATCTACAGGTGGAGCTGTTGGCCCACACGGCCTCAAGTTTGGCAATCAGTCTATCATGATTCACCGTATCAGAGGCCTTTTTCAGATCCAATAACACCCTTCCGCAGAGATTTCCATTATCTATTTCCCTGAATATGATGTTGGATATATAGAGTAGGCATGAATCGGTAGAGTGTGATTTCCTGAATCCGGATTGGAATTTAAACATGAGGTTATCCAGTCTTTATGCTAAGCTAACTAGCTGCTGGCTGTAGCTTCATATTTTATTTAACATGATAGTGGTGCCAATGGGAACATCTTAAGTGTGATGATATTTTGAAATAGGAATAGAAAACTAATTATAACTACTACATTTGTGATCACAGTGCCACAGTGTTTCTATTGGCTGCGTGGTCAAAGTTGAACAAAGGTGAACTCTTGAATGCAGTCGTCATTCAGGCTTCAACAGAAGTGAATGGAAAACTATAGGGAATATTCATAGGATTTATGGTGTGATTTGAGTGTACCTTAACTCTTAGCAAGAAGTACAGAGTAAATAACCATTCCTCTAATTTAAGTAACCCTTTAAATTATTTTCTGATGTCTTTGTAAAACTGTTATATACTGGGAAATGAATTAATATACATAACAAAGTGTTTGATGTGATTCCAGTGAGAGAGCGAGTCCTCGCCCGGCAAAACCACGAAATCACCCTGGAGAATCAAACTGTCAAGTTACGTCTGATTTCTGCATCAGTAAGTAGAGACGCCGTTAAAGATTTACTTTTACCATCAGGTTCAGGATGTCCTCATGAACGTTCATACATACTGCATACCTGTAGAAGGTAATGATAAAGCCTTCATTACACCTTTACCTTCCCTGTAGGGCAGCCCACAGGACAAACCTTACATTATTTGTTCCTCTCCTGCTAACACTGAACAGATAATATAAGAGATGTTTGATGTTTTTTATTTATTCAACTTTTTCATCAGGATAGTTTTTTTCAAGTGTAACCCTGCAGACAAATTAGTAAGAGAAATAAACCTTAACTCCAGGTCTGCTTCCTAGCTGTTTCTGCACCTTTCGACCGCGTCTCTTTTCATTATCTCTCATAATAAGTGCTTCAGTCATATATTGATTGTGACATGCTAAAAGGCTTTCAGGCTGCAGTGAAAACATTTTTGTCTAAGTCAGGGGGGGACAAATAAAATGTTAATAATGTTGCAAAGAATCTTGCTTTTTGTAATAATATAAAGTATAAAATGCGGTGCTCCTCCCCAACACCTTTCCTCCAGTCCTTGAACACTAATGCTTATTGTGTCTGGATGACCTGATCCTTTATAGTATTACAGTTTTTTCCACCAGTGATCTGTATGTAAAACAATTCTTGGATGTCTGATGGCAGCAGGAAGTTGGACTTTAACACTCTGTTCTTCTTCTGTTCTTAGTGTTGTCATGTTGTGAACTCTGACAGGTTGTTCATAACCTGACCGACTGACACATCAGCTGCACTCAGATTAATGATGATCTCAAACAAAGAGATAACACGTTGGAGGGACAGTACTTAGTATCAGTTTTAAGTTCCTTCAGGTTAACTTCTAAAACTTTTTCTCTAAATGTCCCCTATGTTCCATTAAATGAACATTTAAAGTTCCACACTGTCTTAAAATGTAACAAATAGTGTGTATTATCTTACTCTCTTAAAGGTGCTCTAAGCAATGTTGGGTGATGTTACTTCTTGTTGACTTTCAAAGTATTTTAAAACAAAACAAGACTAGTTGGCTTCTTACTCCTCATCCCGTCCCCGCCCTTCTGTGCTTCCATGCACAGTATATTTTTCCAGCTGGAGATATTTGGTATTTTTTTTAAACTTTTGAAAATGTAAAACAAATCTGTGTTATAATAATATCACATTTATTTTTTATAGCGCTTTTGTAAACACTCAAAGACACTTTGAGCTTTGGCAGTTTTGGTAACAAACAGACAAACCAGACATGTACGTAGACAAGGTTACATGGGCAAGCACAGGCTAAGCAGGAGAGGTGGGCAATGAAAAGGAGGGAAAAACTGGGAAACATCAACTGGAGTTTATGAAGGTGTACCACACTATCAGGTGTGACACACATCATACAGGATAAAACTGGTTAAATACAGTATAATCTTAAAACAGAGTTGACGTCCTAAAATACTGAAACTAACTGCACGAGAGTTTTATAGAGTGTTAAAGTTAAACATTTACACACCAAGCAGCTGTATAACTGTCCTGTGTCGGGTTGGCCTTTTATTTTTCAGACATTCTGGCATTTTAATAGACGTCAGACAGTCACGGATAAACACCCTGAAAACCTGAAGTTGGATTTACGCATTTATTTAATTTTTAATCATTTATTTTGTTGTACAGATGTACTTGTTATGAATCCCAAGGGTTGCTCTCAAGCTTTTTTATTTAACAGCTAGAAACTTTTTAAATAAGATGATTGTAAAAGCATTTTTCAAAGTTAATACACTTTTCTCCATAATAATATTGTTTATCCATATGCACATTGGAAGTAGGTGAAGTTTTATTTCCCAGTGACACGGCCAAACTAAAAATTTGAAATGCCTGAACTTGAGTAAGTTACCAGTTGGCATGCAATACAGATTTTTAGACATATTTCCATTCTGTGTGATTTAAAGTGTTGTTTTTGTTTTCACTTCTCAGAGTCCAACAAACAGTGACGGCGTCTCAGGTAACACTGCCAGCTGTCTGCTGCTTCTCTGGTTTTTATGGTCCTTTTTCAAAGTCCATATAGTCTAAAACAATGAAATATATAATTGTTTGCTCTGTCTTTAATTTGGAATTAGATCTTTTTAAGCACACAGTTTGTTTATTGTTTAGCTCTGGACCCTTTGCTGCGTCTGATTGAGTTCATGTGTGCAGATAATTCATCTAACCCTGATTGTCTTGTTTCTCAGATTCATTGACAGATTCAAAGACTCCAAAGTCAGAAGCTGAACCTGGAAATGGAGATTCTACAAAGAGCCAAGAAGGTAAAAGAGTCTTTTTGTTCAGCAGGTCACCTGAGAATGCAAAATATGCAAGGCATTCATAATAATTTACTGGTATTTGAAAGGAAATCAGCAACTACTTTTAAACTCTCAAATTAAACTGTTCTTTTCATTAGAAATATATATTTTATAATATGTTAATATTAAAATATATACTGTGAAATACGTCCCCCCCCTAGTTTTGTCATATTTTTCAGTTTCCACATTTCTAAACACACAGATAAATTCCTGAGATAGAAATGATGCGGTAGCAAAGGTGAAGCATGTTTTTCTTTATGTCCTTTCAGAGTCGGTTCAGAGCGTTGCTGTGGTGTTGGACAACGTGTCAGACAGCATGTCCCCAGACATGCTATCCATGCTGGTGGAGAACATCTCGGGTTTGGACGAGAGCTGCTATAGTCTGGAGATCATCTGGGAGACCAACAGAGCCGTTGTCACCTTTAACAAACCTGAAGGTTGGTGTGACAGCCCCAGAGCGTGCGTGCGTGCATGCGTGCGTGTGTGTGCCATTCATGCACCACTAATCTTGACTTCCACACCTCATTGTCATTATGTTTGCCTTTTACGTGTAATGAATCTCAGTTGGTTAAGACTGACTTTGACATGCATCTACCTGCTTTGTTTTGGCCTGCTAGCCGGTCATAACTACGAGACTGCAGTAAATATACAGATTCATATTTTTAACAACATCAACACAAAACTGAGCAATATTAAAAACTATCATGAAGCCTTCTGAGTTATGTTTCAAGTTGATCTTATTTGTGTGAAATCCTAAATATACACAGGCAAATAACATGTGGAATTAACACCAAACATATTTAGAATAGATAACTACGTTTGAAATAACTGGAAATTGCCTGAAATGGAAACAGAAAGAAAACTAAACCCAAAGCAGAAAAGATATTCTGCTGCTGGGAGATGAACAGGGAAATCAGTAAACAATAAGGATAATTTAATTAGCACTATACCGGTATTTATGTTGTTTGTAACGCTGATGAATGCAAACAAAAAGAAAAGAAACATCATATTAAATGTTTGAATGAAATGTAAATATACAAAATGTGGATGTGTTGTTTTTGTTGTCTCAGCTATTGTATTATCCAACTAAAAGTTAGCTTGTAGGTGACAAATCTCCAAGAGCATTGATTATGTGTTATTAAATAAATCATATTATTGTAACGCTAGTGAATATTTGTGTTAACTATTAACTCGTTGTGATGACATACAGGTACTTTCAGGGCGTGGATAGAGTAAGAGCACGGAGACAGCTTTGACTGTGTAACTTGGTCCATTTCTTTAATGACACTTCCCCCAGCGTAGATCAACTCAAGACTAACAAAAACATGCTTCAGCATCTCATCATATCCCTCCGCCAACCCGTTAACTGAATTACAGGCAGGGAAGGCCTATAACATGTAGCTCCCTTGTTAAATGAAGGAACAGAATACACTAGGAAGCTACAATTGATGGAAATATGTTATTTCAGTAACCCTAAAAACATCTAGTCTCATTTTACATTATCATATACAGTTCTTGTAAAAATTCTCACCCCAAGGTCCATTTCAAAACTGTTCTGGAGATTATAACATGATTTTCACCAGCAGACTATGACTCTACGCTATCAGTCTTTAATGTCTTTATGTCTTTAATCTGAGAAAGAAAACCCAAAAATTAGAAACTGAATCCACAAAGTAGCAAGTACAGAATATTTAATTTAGAAACCCAGAATCAGTCATGTTGTAGTTATGTATTTTTTATTCCTAACAACAGTTGTAGTTGTCAACTACTGAGCCTGTTTCATCCTTAAATGAGTAATCTAGAATATTTTGCAGATGTGGAGAAGTTCCTCTCTGTGAGTGAGTCCACCCAGAAGCTGCAGAAACGCGGACTGAGTGCTCGGCCACTGGAGGCAGCAGAGAGCGTCCGTGTGGAGAGTCTTCCTCCGACTGTGGTTAAAGGTACACAAACTGTTAAATAACTGTTTTCTGTCTGCAACATTTATTTTACTGTGGTCACAAATTCCTTATATCTCATTTCTTTCCAGACATGTTGGAGCTGTATTTTGAAAAGAGCTGGGCTCTGCCAGAAAATATTGTCATGATCCCGTCTGAACAGGCTGCCATTGCAACTTTCAACAACCCCAAAGGTTTTTCATTTAGCTTTACTACTCATGCTTTACACACTGTTACTTAAAATTAAAGTGTTTTCTAATTTCAAGACAAATGTCTAGAAGTACAAACGTACCACAGAAATACACAATTTGGCCGGAATAATGTGGACAATTTAGTCAACATGGGCATGGGAAGAATTCCGGTTGATTCCGACACGTAGCTCTGTTCTTTGTAAATTTGGAGTGCTGTCAGTAGAGAGAAAAATGAAAACAATCGATGCTGCCTACACCGTGTTATCCTCCTGCTAGAGTTAGCACCCAACAGGCTTACAGGCAAGGTTTTAACGTGTTTTTAGCCTCTAAACATGTTCAAAATTTCATTAAATGGGCCTACCCATGTGCAGTAATTCCTTCCAAATGAACACAGTAGCAGATGTGAAAGAAATGCATGAAAGCTGTTCTAATTCAGCTGTGTTTAGTTCCAGTGTTGATACGGCAGTTAGAGAGTCTACAAACTGCAACACAGAAAAAAAATATGAATTGATTTAAAAGTGTCTCCAAACCTACCTTAATTATAACTTGTCTCCTGCTAGTTGTACTACAGCACTAAGCATATGCTTATTTTTGAAAATATGTTTGTATCTCTTTTTGGTGTTGTAGTTTGTAGACAGTCTCGAAGCACTTCTTGCAGTATCAACACGGGATCTAAACACAGCTGAATTAGCGGAACTTTTCATGCATTTCTTTCACAACTACTGCCGTCAGATTCACTGTGTTCACGCGGAAGGAATCACTTCACATGGGTAGGCCTTTGTAATGACATTTTGAACATGTTTAGAGGTTAAAAACGCATTGAAAACTTGCCCTGTTTAAGCCTTTTGGGTGCTAACTTTAGCAGGAGGATAACACGGTGTAGGCAACACCGTTAGTTTTAGTTTTTTTCTCTACTGACAGCTTTCCAAATTTACAAACAGCAGAGCTACGTGTTGGAATTGACCGTAATTCTCCTTTAATGTGTTGCTCTAACAGCCTCAAAAAATCTGGTTTTGGGCTTTCCACCAAATTTTAAACCTGCTGGAGGTGTTTGCTCTCTTTCAGCCCCAAGAGAATTTCATTTTGAAATTTATTATAACAGCAGAACATATTGTTTAGCGCTCAGGCTCTGATATCATTACTCCCAAGGAGATATGTTTTCATGAGATATTGGTTAGGGATGTTTCCCCCACTCTAAGAGCCTGCAGGTGTATGTTCCGGTGGTAGTGGGGTTGAAAGAGCAGGCAGCAATACAGGGCAGCGGCAGCGTTGAAAAGGCACAGGGAGAGATGGGTAAATGTCGTGGCTTAAATAGACCGCCAAAGTGAGAGGGTGTGTTTGGTGAATGATATGGAGAATGAGGCATGTACCATGTGTATGAGGTCAGGACTCTGTAGAAGTTCTTCCACACCAAACTGGGAAAACCATTTCTCCATGTAGCTGGTTTTGTGCAAAGGATATTCAATTCAATTCAATTTATTTATAGTATCAAATCACAACAAGAGTTATCTCAAGATACTTTACAGATAGAGCAGGTCTAGACCACACTCCAGAATCCACAAGGACCCAACAGTTCCAGTTTTTTCCTCCAGAGCAAGCAACAGTGCGACAGTGGCGAGGAAAAACTTCCTTTTAGGCAGAAACCTCGGTCAGACCCAGGCTCTTGGGAGGCGGTGTCTGACGGGCCGGTTGGGGTTAGAATGAAGAGTTAGTTTGTAGTAGTTCTTTGTAGCATAGCAGGGCACTGTGGGCGTTACAAGGCACAGCAGGACGTAGCTGGGCACCGCAGAGCGTAGCAGGATGTAACATGGCATCGCAGGACATGTAGCGGGACCATGGACAGCTGCTACCCTGATTTTTGGCGCCTCCCTGATCCGAGGAAACGTGCTGGGGGGAAAAGAACATAAGGACTCCGGGGAATGACTCCCCGGAGCTAAATTAGTAACCAGCATTTCTGGGACATGGATGCACACAAATGGAAAGATAGATGAGAGAGGAGCTCAGTGTGTCAAAGGAAGTCCCCCAGCAGTCTAAAGAGAGAGAGAGAGAGAGAGAGAGAGAGAGAGGGAGAGAGACATGACCATCCCACTGTCTAGCAGAGGTGGCTATGAGAGAGAGAGAGGAGAGAGAGAGAGAGAGAGAGACATGGCCATCCCACTGTCTAGCGGAGGTGGCTATGATGAGAGAGAGAGAGAGACATGACCATCCCACTGTTAGCGGAGGTGGCTATGAGAGAGAGAGAGAGAGAGAGAGAGAGAGATGAGAGAGAGAGAGAGAGACATGGCCATCCCACTGTCTAGCGGAGGTGGCTATGAAGAGAGAGAGAGAGAGAGAGAGAGAAATGACCATCCCACTGTAGCGGAGGGGCTATGAGAGAGAGAGAGGAGGAGAGAGAGAGAGACATGGCCATCCCACTGTCTAGCGGAGGTGGCTATGAGAGAGAGAGAGAGAGAGAATGACCATCCCACTGTCTAGCGGAGGTGGCTATGAGAGAGAGAGAGAGACATGACCATCCCACTGTCTAGCGGAGGTGGCTCTGAGAGAGAGGAGAGAGAGAGAGAGATGACCATCCCACGTTCTAGCGGAGGGGCTATGAGAGAGAGAGATCAATTTTATTATATAGGCTTAATCAACAACAACAGTTATCTCTTTGCCTCTAGCGGCATAACTAAGGGATGGTTCAGGACTCTCCTGAGCCAGCCCTAACTATAAGCTTTATCAAAAAGGAAAGTCTTCAGCCTACTCTTAAATATGGATACGGTGTCTGCCTCCCGAACCCAAACTGGAACCTGGTTCCACAGGAGAGGAGCCTGATAGCTGAACGCTCTGGCCCCTGTTCTACTTTTAGAGACTCTAGGAACCACCAGTAATCCTGCATTCTGGGAGCGCAGCGCTCTTGTAGGGTTGTAAGGTACTATGAGCTCTTTAAGATAAGATGGTGCCTGACCTTTAAGAGCTTTGTAGGTCAGGAGAAGGATTTTAAATTCTATTCTGGATTTTACAGGAAGCCAATGCAGAGAGGCCAAAACAGGAGAGATGTGGTCTCTTTTCCTGGTTCCCGTCAGAACACGTGCTGCAGCATTCTGGATCAGCTGTAGAGTCCTTATGGACTTTTCCGAGCAGCCTGATATTCTCATGTTAAAACAAGAAAGAGACTAACCCAAACTTGGAAGACCACTATAATCGAAAAACATAATTTCTTGCAAGTAAATGTAAGAAGACTAGTGTCCACATACCCTTGGCCATATACTTTAGTATGTCTTATGACCTGTAAAGAAGTTTAGTGTTATTTAAATGCCTTGTAGCTACAAATAGAACAAGCACTGACCTGAGCTTTCTTATTATTCTGTGTGTTGCTGCAGTTGTGGAATGCATTTGCATAAAACAAGACATTGTGATGCGGTCCATCCCTATCAAGGTGTATCCGTACTATAAGTCCCTGGGCACCGCCCTGTACGGCAGCGAGCGACCAACATGGAAGATGCCCGAGCCCTTTACAGAGAGCGTTCACCATGTTGTCTGGAAATTCCTCCTGATGAAGAAACTGTTAAAAACCATCAACGATCAGATGCGTCCGTACTTCTGCAGTGTGGACTTGGATAACCCTGAGGTGAAACTCAGCCCTCTCCCGAGCTTTTTGAGGCAGCAAGGTCTGACGGCCAAACGTGTAGATAACTGGATGAACACCGCCCTAGAAGCCTTTCGTCAGCAAATGTCTCAGTACACAGCCTTTGAATGTGCAGCAAATGCACGTGCATGGAAAGCTGCAGAGAAGGAGGTCCGTTCGGTTGTCAGGGAAGACGCCGTCCTGGTGCTGGATGCATCCAGGGGGACTTTGACCGTGGCTGGCCGAGCCACCGACATAAAACAAATCAGGGCTCCTGTGGAGAACATTGTTCTTAAAGCCATGAGTCAGATGAAACGGCAGACAGAAGGTGTCTCTGAGGTAATGGTTATGTCCCCTGCAGAGTTCTACATCCTGCAGCAGAATGGGGTGCAGAAAGCTGCCCAGGACATTTCCCCTGACATGAACCTCTCCTTTGATGAAGGCACCCAGACGTTAACCATCACAGGACTCCCTGCAGAGGTTTACCAGACTAAGTCGTGGATCTTGGAGAGGAATGTGGCTATGAGTAAAAAGCAGCTGAATGTCCCCACACATCTTCTAGACTTTCTCAAGACAGTGGATCCCATGGACATGTCCCAGGACCTGTTCACGTCTCAAAGCATCAGTGCCATCTACAGCATTGAGAGCAAAGGGGTTTTCCTGTTGGGGAGTTCTGAGAGTGTCCTCGCTGTCGCAGAGAATAAGATGAAGACAGTTTTTGGCGTACAGACTCTGGATGTGGAAGACCAGGAAGTTCTTAAACTTCAAAACTGGGTAAGCTTGAACCAACAGCTGTTGGACACCTACAACTCCTTAAAGAAGAAAACAGTGGCCATTCAGATCCACCCAGAGAGGAGAGACAAAGTAACTGTGGCCGGCTTCCAAAATCCGGTGAAAGAGGTCAGCAGCAGTCTAAAGGAATTCATTGTGAACTACTCACGAGTTCAAGAAACCATTCGTGTCGAGTCATGCGCTGTAATTCAGTTCATTGACAAGAAAAAATCACAAGATTGGTCCAGTATTGCCAAGAATAATGATGTAGAAGTCCGTTTTGATCCAGAGAGGCCAAGAATCACTCTTGCTGGGGCTCGTCTTCACGTCCAGAAAGCTAAAATCTGCTTTCAGAAACTGACCAGTGCTCTCTCCACTGACAATTTCATTGTGGACAAGCCTGGAGCTAAGAAGTACTTCCAAACTCAAGGAAGCCTGTTCCTGTCTACAATAATGACAGAGCTAAGCTGTGTGGTGATGCTTCGTCCAGAGAATCAAGACGAAGAGGAAGAAGAGAACTGTGAGGAAGACAATGACCTTTGTTATTGCAAAGTGAAGACCCCAAGTGGAGTTCTGATTTCAGTCAGCAAGGCCGACATCTGTAGCTTCCACGTGGACACGGTGGTCAACGCAGCTAATGAGGACTTACAGCACATTGGCGGCCTGGCTTTAGCCTTGCTAAAGGCTGCGGGACCCGAGCTGCAGAAACTCAGCAACGACCATGTTGCCAAAAGTGGAAAACTAAGTCCGGGTGATGCCATCGTTACAGGTGCATGTAACCTGCCTTGCAAGTACGTCATACATGCAGTCGGCCCACGTTTTTCTGACTTTAACAGGCAGATGTCAGTGTCACGTCTGAAGCTTGCTGTTAAAAATAGTCTGGCACAAGCAGAGGGAGTGAACTGCTCCACCATTGCACTGCCAGCGATCAGCTCAGGTGTGTTTGGTTTTCCTGTTGAACTCTGTGCTGAGACCATAGCTCAGGCAGTGCGGGACTACTGTGACAATCCAGGAGGTCCAAGATCGTTGACGGAGATTCACCTGGTGGACAACAATGATAAGACCGTAAGAGTCCTGGCCACAGCTGTCAATAAAAAGTTCATGGACCTCGGACCTACTATGACTGTACCACATGAGGCAGGAGGAAGAGGCACTGGGGCTGCAGGGTAAATAGAATAAACTTTTTTTATCATAAGCAACTTTTACTGTTGATTAGAACATGGATTTGAAGATTGAAATTTCTTATGTCTACATGGCAAATATGAAGCTACAGCTAGCAGCTGGTTAGGTTAGCATAAAGACTGGAAATGGGGGAAACAGCTAGTCTGGCTCTTTCCAAATGTAAAAACGAAATCCAAAAAGTATGTACAAAAACCAAAGTGTAAAAACATCAATTTGATGTTTTACAGGGGTTTTTGTTCCAGACTATTTCTTGGCTCTGAGCAATTGGAAGGAAACCAGCTGAGACTCCAGGAAGTGCTCTCAGCAAAGAAATAGTGGGAAACCTAATTTTTCTGTAAAGTAACACATTTTCTGTTTTACACGTATGTAACAGTTCCTTAACTCACCCGGCAAGGGAAAAGTACAACGCATAAAAATTAAGGTAATGGGCGGATCTCTGATATCTATAGGCTACTTTATTTACACAACCCCTGAATACTCTTAACCCCCCAAACACTCTAATTGCCTCTAATTTGGCTCAATAAACATGCTAATAAAATTTAAAAAAAGAAGACCATTGAATATAGGTTTCACTGTGTGTATTAGAAACACAACTAATTAAACCTCGGACACACCCACTCTATACAAACACGTTAAAGCACTCAAAGCATCCCACACATTTAAATATGTTTCCCCCAAAACACCCCAACGTCCCAACAAAACAAATTTCATTCAGTAAACTTAAATAGTCCGGATCCAGAATAGCAAACGTAGAGAACAAACAAAACAAAACAAAACATGGCCGGAGAAGCGTGGCGAGAAGACGCAGTTAATTACTGTCCACACGGGCAACTTATGCAACCTCGCCACGGTCCGTTCAGCACCAGGGTCGCCGCCGTAGTCCCAAGGAGAAATCCCAAGTTTTAATCCACCGGAATATATACTTTATCCAGTGGTTGGTGTCGCCTGGAAAACATGCCACGTTGCGCCCTCTAAACACGACCGCTTCTTTCCGTCCTTCTCCAGAGTCCAATCGATCAGCTGATGATGATCCCTTACGTCACAACCCAGTGTCATTTTATAGAAGCATCAATTAGTAAAGCGTTTCAAAACAAAGGAAATAATACACCAAAATCAGACCATACACAATCCGTGATACAAATCCAGGCCTCTGATAACACAGCTTATATATTTTATCTATATGGGAAAAACAACAATATACTCCTGCATGTTCCCCACACATAAATTTGCCGCTACCGGAGATGGACATGTACAACCATTACACATGGCCTTTTAAACATGTTAAACAGAGAAAATAAAGATTTAACATGTCACTCAGGGAGCTTGATAGGTGGTAGTTGGTGGATTTTTTTTACTTTTAGACAAAGCCAGGCTACATTTGAAACAGCGTTTGAATCAGACAGAGTTGTTTGAAGGTGGGTTTTTGTGTCTTAAAACATATATATTGTTCATCCCCCAGCAGATATCAGGTGAGTCGAGGTAAGAGCCACTCGCCCAGGGACGGCCGGTTTGGTGAAGGAGGAGGCCGCAGAAAGGGGGCTGAGGGGGCAGGAGCTGGATTACAGGGAGGCCTGCAAGGTAACAGGGGAGCTCCCGGGGGACACGCCTGGCCTGGAGGAAATGGAGGGTAAGGATCTGTTACTTCTTTTTATCTCTCTTTTCTCTAGTCTTCTTAGTAATTTATTTTTTGCACCTCAGTTTAAGACTCCGGTCCATCATAGGGTCAGAAACAACTCAAGATCAATGTAAATCCAACAAGACTAAACACCAAAATGTATAAATAAGGAAAAGAGAGCCACATTACCTGTACAGTGCACTAACATGTTCACAGATTTTTGTCTTTTTGATGTGACTTCATTCACTGTGGTGACATCAGTCCTGTCCTGTAATTTGCTGTAGCTCAGGCAGGATAGAGCAGACCACAGCTGAGGGTCTGAAGATTGTTCTGTGGAAAGGAAACATTCAGGACCAGACTGTAAGTACTGAGGCTGTGTTGCATTTTAAAAGCATCATTTGACTAACCGTTTACTGCACCAACTTGATTGATGTCTGTGTCTTAAAGGTCCCATGACATGAAAATTTCACTTTATGAGGTTTTTTAACGTTAATATGCGTTCCTCCAGCCTGCCTTTGGTCCCCTCGTGGCTAGAAATTGTGATAGGTGTAAACCAAGCCCTGGGTATTCTGCTCTGCCTTTGACAAAATGAAAGCTCAGGTGGGCCAATCTGGAATCTTGCCCCCTTATGAGGTCATAAGGGGCAAGGTTACCTCCCCTTTCCCTGCTTTGCCCGCCCAGAGAATTTTGTCCCAACCATGAGAGAGAGACATCATGGCTTTTAAACGAACAAAGTGGCAGTTGGTCAGACCACACTCCCAGCCTCCACTTTTTATATTGTATTGTATTGTATTTCTACCTGAGAAATGACTTAACAGAAATATTGGTTGTCTAAAATGAACCTTCTTATCCTTTCAGTTGTAGTCTTAAACTTGTCTACAATGCTGTGGTTTTTGGTCCACAGACTGCAGTCATTGTCAACACCATCTCAGAAGACATGAAGCTGAACCAGGGAGCTGTTTCCAAAGCGATCCTGCAGGCGGCCGGGCATGGCCTCCAGTCAGCTGTTCTGTCGGAAGCCGGGGCAAGAGCACTGCCATACGGCGATGTCGTCATCACCGACGGCTTCAACCTCAAGTGTCGAAAAGTCTATCATGCTGTTTGCCCATTTTGGAACAACGGAGCTGGCCAGGAGGTGAGGGTTTTCAGTTACAGAAATTTTATTTTAGGCAGCTGGGTCGTACTGCAGTCCACATTGGCAGGTAGCCAATGAGAATTGAGTGATTCATTTTTTTTTGCAACTGTTTTTCTTTTACATTTCAACAAAGTCCGCCATATCGTTGTATTTTAGCTAAAAATTTGGCGGCACATTACTGTGGTAAAGAGGCCAGCTGAAATAAACAACTAACAAAAAGATGAGTCAAAGAAAAGTAAAAGAAGGCGTTTTAATAAAAAGTGGACAATTGGCGTCAAGCCACTGTGGATTTAAAAATCCACCTGTCAAAAAAGTTAACTTCAGGCCCTGGTCATGTTTTGTTAAGGTTGGTAATAATAATTTTTTGGACTAATACAACGGGAGAGGAGAATGAGCGATTCTCAATGTGACAACCATTTCCTTTCACTTTTGTGACAAGTAGCCTCCTTTTTTATTTTTATTTTTACCTTGGCAATGAAGTCATAGCACACATGGTTTTCCACATTTAAGATATTAGTTTATTAGTCCCACAGTGGACAAATTTGCAGTGTTACAGCAACAAAGGGGATTGTGTAATAACATGAAGCAAGATATAGTAAGTAGACAAACTGAAGGTGGAATTCACAGTATTGCACGTAGGAAATATATATTAAACATTGCATTGTTTAATATAGCGATAAAGACCTTGAGATGTCTCTCCTTAAACGCACTAAAGCTGAGTAGAAGTATGAAATTGCATTAAATGACAATATTAAGTAAAGTACCTCAAATGTCCACTTATGTACAGTACGTAAGTAAATGTACATATTGGACTCATAAGGCTCCATGTATAAGTTTATTTCCAGAGTCTTACTTACTTCTTCTGTATGTTGTCTTTTTGTCTCAGGAGTTAATATCCATCATCAGATATTGTCTGGAGAAGGCTGAGAAAAGTCGGATGGCGTCGCTGTCCTTCCCGGCCATCGGCACAGGAAACCTTTGCTTCCCCAGAGACGTGGTGTCCAGAGTCCTGCTGCAGGAGATCCACTCGTACAGCCGCAGGAAAACTCCTCGCCATCTGAGAGAGGTGGCCATCGTTGTTCACCCGAGTGACAACCAAACGGTTGATGTGAGTTTCATTTTGTTAAAGACAGCATGTTTAAGTATAAAAAAATAAAAGAAATCTTGAGGTGTGACATTAAAGTGAAGTGAGACCTCTGTAGCACATTAGCTGCTATTAGCATTAAACACCACAATCTATAGTGCGTTCCATTTAGCTCAGAACTCGGAAGCCAAAGCAGGGAATAACTTCACACCAGAGTTAAATGCGTTCCATTTCTAAGTCGGATTTTCACTGTTTTCATTAGCTCTAGCCAGGTTAGCCATTGTTAGCAATGTCAGTTTATAACAACACATTACGCACTTTGTTTTCACAAAAAAACAGCGTAGCAACATGCACACAAATAGAAGATGGACAGGACTTTGTGTACAACTTATTTAGTGAGACACATATAAAACAGAAGAGATTATAACTGTACGTTAGTACAGCTTTTACAACTGTTGATGCACGGAGCATCCATGTTCGATTTTTATCTCGGGGTACTCGGTGGTTGCCTGACTTCTGAGGTCAGGGTGTGTGTTGTCGACTTTGACCTCACAAAATCTGACTTCCGAGTACAAATGGAACACACTACTATTATGCAATTTAGGCACCAGGTTTTGATGAGGAAGAAGGACATCTCTGGTTCTGCAGCATTGATTTTGGTCCTTTTTGTTTTAAACTGTGGATCACAAGTCTGAAAATGAAAAGTGCAATGACAAAGTTGTGGAGGACTCCTTTAAACTGAACTTTTTTACCCACAGAGATGCATACAAGCAGGTATTGAGCAGCAAACCTGTATCAAATCACTTGTATTAAAATAATGTGGCAACATCTTGTTTGTCAGTGTTTCACCAGAGGATTTAAAGGTCAGACTGGCCAGAGAAATATCCAAACTGAAGCTCTGGAATTTAACGAGGCACCAGTTAGGTCATCAGTCAACCAATCCCAACAGTCCCCAGGTAAGAAGCCTACACACCTTTCATTTATGTTATCTTCAAGTGAAATTTTTATGAACAACAAAACTGTTGAGAAAAGACAGAACAAATCAAACAAAAGTAATCTTTAGATTTGAGAATGTAAAGGGTCAAATTATTGATTATTTTAGACGTCAACTTGTGAATGTAATTGATTTGCGGATTTTAGAGACAGAACGTTTTGAGCCTCCAGATCACCTGGCTCAAACTATTTTTGGCAGTTCAGTGTTTAATGATTTTGTCTATTAAGGGCATTAATGCAAACCCATTTTAACGGCGTCAATTTTTTTATCACGTTACTTTTGGCCTAGCAAACTTTGCAGTTTTTTTCACATGCTGTTGCAACCACAAGTAACGTTAGAAAAACTACAAGTACTTTCAAAAACGTAAAGTTTCCATCCAGAATCTTATTGGCATCCATTTCAGCGAGACACAAGACCAAAGTGATCTGTGTGTTTTGTCGTTGTGAACTGAGCTACCATCGCAGCACGTCCAGTCTGAAATACCACTTGATGGCCAAGCACACAGCTGATGCGAATTCTCCGCCCCCTTGTCAAATTATTTTTTTCACCCTTTTGTTGATGGACAGTGTTACATTGTGTGAGAGATTATTTTCTCCAAGTGTGAATGACTGCTCCAAGTGAGAATGTTGCGTGTTAAATTAAAAACTACAGTAGGCCATGCCAATGTTGTTTTCAATAAAAAAACATTTGCACAAAGCAACTCGATCAACTTTTCCATGTTGATTAAAATGAGAAAAAATAATGGAATAAACAGAAATCAAGGGACATTTAGAATAGGTAAAAATGTGCAATTAATTGAGATTAATTGCAAGTTAACGATGACATTAATGTGATTAATTGTGATTTTTTTATATATATATATATATATATATATATATATATATATATATATATATATATATATATGAGCTTTGTGTGTGTGTGTGTGTGTTGCGTGTCTGTCTGTGTGTAAGCCTCCTTCAGCCAGGTGTCGTCCCCCTCCCTTGGCGTGTATCGGATGCAGATGGGTCAGCTCACCCTCGAGGTGTCATCTGGAGACATCACCAAGGAGGCCTGTGATGTCATCGTCAACTCCTCCAATCAAAGCTTTAACCTAAAATCAGGTGACTCTTTATTTCTCCTCGTCATTTTGTTGGTCTTACCAAACAAACCTTGGAGAACATTTATACACATCACTTTTTTCCAAATGACAGTGTTTTATGCATTTATTTTTTCAAAGTATTACCTTTCTTACCAGGCTGTCATTAGTTTCAGTTAAGTTAAGTTTAATGAAAATTGAATTGCATATATATATATATAAAATGTCTTTAATGCAATGCAAAGGAGAAGTTTCAGTCTCACTTTAAAAACATATAACATATAATGTTACATTGACCAAAAATAAAACAAACAAAAAACATTCAATAAAAATGTTGAAATGTTTTGGCATTTTAATTTAAATATTCCTTTTAACTTACAGCAGTATCATTTATTATTCTTACTCTTCTTCTATAATACCCCAGGAGTGTCGAAAGCAATCTTGGACCGGGCTGGACTAACCGTTGAGCTGGAGTGCTCACAGATTGGTATGTAGCTGGAATTTAACCTTCCCCGCTTTACATACACACACTTCAGTCACAGTGCAACTGCTCTTCTTCTGATAGAGAGCAGTATTATTTGGGTTATTGCAAAACTCCAACTTTTTTGTCTGATGCACCTCTCAGATGAATTAAAATGCTACATGATGTTTCAAATGTGTTTATTTTAATTGATTTTAAGGTAGTTAAGTAACACTACAAATGCAAAGTAATTCTCAATGTTTAGGTTGGTATACTTCAATTGTCATTTATATTTTAACCATTCAGCTATTACTTTTAGTTGTTTAATTTGTTTATCTATACATTTTAGGTAACTATTATGACCTGAGTGTAAGTATAGGCCTAGTTAAATATTTGTAAAATTCATCCCCGTTCATTTCAACTTCTCTGCTAGCTTGTTAGCTGGTTTTCATGTTGTTGTTGAATGTCTGCTATTCTGGTTGTATCACCAGGCTGTGTTATGAGTGTTGTTTGGTTTGTCTCTGTAGTAAATTCTCCGAATTACCAGCCTGGTCTGTTCATCTTAACGTTGGCCGGCAAGCTGCCCAGCACACACATTATCCACGTTGTCGGCCAGAATGATCCTGCAAAGATAAAGGATGTGGTTTACACAGTGCTGAAGTTCTGTGAGGAGAACAAGCTCAGCTCTATCTCCTTCCCGGCCCTGGGAACAGGTCTGTTCAAACAGAAACTGTACAGTATACAAATCAGTCATTATTTGAAGTTTTGTTTAACTTTTATTGAGTGTATTTTAAAGAAAAATCTTCTCGTGAAGGGATTCTAATGAGACAAGAAAGAGCAAAGTCTAATTTCTCTCAAAAATTTTCTTTTTCATCTCACTGGTTTACTTGTTTGTTTAGTCATCTCTATCATTTTGTTTGGATTTACTGTCTTCTACAGTCCACAGTCCATTACTGTAATATATTCACTCATCTCAGTGTAGTAAAGCTGACTAAAGATACATTTGATGTGATGTTCAGGTACAGTACATTCTGTCTGCACAGAGTTTGTATCACATCAACCAAATCAAATATTAAAATTAAGCAGCTGTTATTGTACTGAAGTAAAAGTACCAATACCATGATGTACTTATAAGTTCTCAGTTACAAGTTAAAGTAATTCATTTTCACACTATTTACTATATTTACAGTACTTGATTTACAGCTGATATGTGAAAAGGTACACAACCTTGTTTGTTTAACAGTAATTTAGTTTTACTGCAAATCATCACAGCAAGTGCATTTGTTTTCTGTTGTGTACTCTTGCTAGCTTACTGAGACAAATGTAAAACGCTAGATGTAAAACATGTTCATCTGCTCACTTTGTTGTTTGTAAAACTGTAACCTATTGAATTGTGAATGGTCACAGTAAAAGACAAGC